>NC_064857.1:111687500-111886615 GCF_024139225.1 Suncus etruscus | reverse complement strand
CCTCTACACACTTCGTGATATCTTTTTCCTACTACTCCATCTGGTGTTAACTATTCTCTTGTTCAGCCCAAGAACCAAGAGAACTCCTCTAACTCAATAATGACTTTACTAATTTGATCATTATCATACTAAGTTTTTATGACAGGGAACTACTAAGAGGCACAAGCAACACCAAAATACCAAGTACACAGCATGCACATGCTTTCACACACATAGGTATAAATGCCAGATACAGTCAGGTTCTTATCAAAGTTTCATGTTTGGTGGCAGAGTTTATTTGATTTAGTATCACTCAACTGATGCTTGAGCACTAAGATGCAGGGAAGTAGAAGAAAAGGTAGTATAAAAAACATAGGATAGTTACTAATAAAACATACCAACATTTATACTCTTATAAACTAATAAGAAAGAAAAATAGTAACTAGAAGTGAGGGTCTCAGATATATTATAAATAGATATTTACTAAGTAGACATTAAACAACCAAACAGATCTATTATGTATTCTTAGCTAGCAATATGAAAAGCAAACATAAAAGTGCACACCACAGGAACAGTTTAACAACTATCAATGTGTGGGGAATGAGTCAGCTCTTGGTAATATTTATGACAATAGCATTAAAATGAGTTTCAGGTTGACAGAATATCTTGACTTGAAAAACATTAACAAATTTAAAAATGGGCACATGCCTTAGATGTAGCCAGCATGAGTTGAATCCCTGGCATCCCACAGGTCACCTGAGTCTGCCAGGAGCGATTTCTAAGTGCACAGCCAGGAGTAATCCCTGAATGCCTACTGTGTGACTCAAAAACCAAAACAACAACAACAACAACAAAAGGAGTTATTTATGAGTACAAAGACAAAAGTAAGTCCTGATTACCATTAGGTATGTAACCCAAACAAAAATATTAAGTAGAATTTTTACATATTAAAAACGAATCCCTTGATCTGATATATGTAAAATTTCTTTCAAAACTAAATTAAATTTTATTCAATTTCTGCTATAGGCCTTTAAAAGTGAAGTACTATCTGCTACCACCTGTGAAGAAGGCAATAAAAAACACGTTATAAAATGGTCAGGAAACACCATGTAGTCACCATAGTCCAAGCTATGCCTTGTGCCAGTACCAGGCCTTTGTTTGATCTAAAAAGAATTGCCTCTTTGCAGAGACCTCTGGAAATATACATTTTCTCCCTTTTTTCTCACTTTCCAGGAGTTACCAGGATTTCAAGGGTCACTCAAAGGAGTTGTGCTAGAGTGTGCTACTAGTCATCACCTGGAGTTGAGGTATGTGGCGATGAAGCCTCTGATGAAGCCTCCAGAGAAGACATGGCAATGACAGAGTGCACCCTGTTTTGTCATCCAAGAAAAAGTCATCAATCAAGTAAATGACTAAAATTAATAGTAACAATAATAGCAAATCTCAGTTTAGCCCTTTGCTCGCAGGTTATCTTGGGAAAGCCATCTATCATTTATTTTCTTGCCTATGTGTCAAATGGAGAAAATCCCCTTCTTGAACTTTGTGATAACTAAATATCAAAAAACCCATGACAGAGTGGATTTACTCTCATCCAGGTGGGAGCCCAGCTGCACCAGGAAGAAATGAGTTTTGAGCTTTTGTAGATTTTGTATTTAAATGTGGATATAGGAATAAAGGTTAGGAGTCTTCCCCAGACCTTTCTACCAAGAGGAGACATTTATAGTTTTTCAGAGTTGGGAGGAGGCAGTGAGCATCATCTGATGCAGAAGATTTTGATAGCAATATCTGCTTTTTCCAGAAAGGCAAAGCCCAAGGTTCTGGGCAAGACATGGGAATTTCTCTGAACTTCGTCATCTCTATGTATTTTATGGATGCTTCTAGCTTTGTTCATTGAAATAGTCTTCAGAGACAAGATGTGAGTGTTGGAATCAGAGAAAACAACAACTGAATGCTTTAGAAATCAGGCCCAGATTAACTAAATAAGCTAGAAACTCGTACAGACAAGGAGTAGCTATGTTTATATCATGAAAGATAAACATAATTTCTCGGGAATATCTTTTTTTGGGGGGTGGTCACACCCAGCAGTGGTCAGGGGTTACTCCTGGCTCTAGACTAAAAAATCGCTTCTGGCAGGCTCGGGGGACCATATGGGATGTCGGGATTTGAACCACAATTCTTCTGCATGCAAGGTAAATGCCCTACCTCCATGGTGTCTCTCCAGCCCTTTTTGTTTTTTATTTATTTTTTTTTTTGGTCTCAGGGATACCTTTTCATACTCTAAAACCATCTCCAACTGTGTGTCTAGAAATCCCCATAGCAGTCTCAACTATAAAAGAGCATAACATATTGACATATACTGAATCTCTCTATATACTGAGATCTACCAATATGTCATAAATTCATTTTAATTTACTATAGATAAATTCCAAAGCATTTAGAGTAGAATGTGGAGAAGGATGTGTCAGGAAGTCACAATAGAGTATATTAATCCCAAAGATAGTGGAAATCTCTATGCCAGACAACAATTTTATGTCCTTCTTTGGATTTTAAGATGATAAATATTCTTTCCACGATTTCCAGCTGTATCTCTCAAATGGAATGTTGGGGAATATTCTAACACCTTACTTGCCATGCTGTGTACTTGAAGAGCATCTAATAGTTTTCTTAAATATTCTATCATTTTTAATAAGCAACAAGAGAGTCCTTATCACCTTTAGTTTTTCTCTTTTCTAATCCTTGGTCGTTAGCCTATTTCTAAAATGTGCCATACACTTATTGTCTACCCATTTGACTAATGTGTACCCAGAGACTATTGGAAATCTAAGAACTAGAGATAAACACCAAACAACTATGCTCTCTTGAAGCTCAGAGTTTAATGAAAAGATGGGTGAAAATGTAAAATGCACATAAAAGGGTACATGGTGAAAAAAGCTGTGTACTTTGTGGCCCAAATCCCCTTTAGTCCCAAACAGCTGTAAATCTCCATCAGAGTCCTTCAGGAAATCAGTGGATTCTTCTCTGAAACATAGACCAATGTCTACTTTGGACAGTTAAAAAGAGATATTTTAAGTGTGGGGCTTTTGAAATGTGCAAACCCTCCTTTCCTTAAACTTTTATCCATAAGACCATTGACCTGTGAAGCAGTCAAAGTTGCATTAGCAGTAGATGTCTCTTCCTCCATCAACACTTAGGAAATAAGATGTTAGAAAGAAATAAAAATAAAAGGAACTGACAGTTTCCAGAAATCTAGATGGCTGGGGGAAAATGGTGGTGAGAGAATAGTGGAGGCAACTTATTCTTAGTTTTGGGACTTTTTATTTCTTTATTTTTTTAAATTTTTTTCTTTATCTGAACATCTTGAGTACATAAATGATTATGATTAGGTTTCAGTCATGTAAAGAACACCCCCTTCACCAGTGCAACATTCCCACCACAAATGTCCCAAATCTCCCTCCATCCCACACCACCCCCACCTGTACTCCAGACAGGCTTTTCAATTCCCTCATTCATTCACTTGATTATGGTAGTTCTCTGTGTAGTTATTTCTATAGCTGTACTCACCACTCTGTGTGGTGAGCTTCATGGAGTGAACTAGTGTTCCAGCCCTCCTCTCATTGTCTCTGAGGATTGTTACAAAAATGACTTTTATTTTTCTTAAAACCCATAGATGAGACTATTAGAATAGTGAGACTATTCTGCGTCTCTCTCTCTCCCTCTGACTTATTTCACTCAGCATGATAGATTCCATGTACACCATGTATAGGAAAATTTCATGACTTCATCTCTCCTGATGGCTGCATAATATTCCATTGTGTATATGTACCACAGTTTCTTTAGCCATTCGTCTGTTGAAGGGCATCTTGGTTGTTTCAGAGCCTGGCTATTGTGAATAGTGCTGCAATAAATATAGGTGTGAGGAAGGGGTTTTTGTATTGTATTCTTGTGTTCTTAGGGTATATCCCTAGGAGTGGAATAGCTGGGTCAAATGGGAGCTCAATTTCCAGATTTTGAAGGAATCTCCATATCGCTTTCTATAGAGGCTGTACTAGACGGCATTTCCACCAGCAGTGGATAAGAGTTCCTTTCTCTCCACATCCCCACCAGCACTGATTGTTCTCATTCTTTGTGATATGTGCCAATCTCTGCAGTGTGAGGTGGTACCTAATCGTTTTGATTTGCATCTCCCTGATGATTAGTGACGTGAAGCATTTTTTTATGTGCCTTTTGGCCATTTGTATTTCTTTTTTATCAAAGTGTTTGTTCATTTCTTCTCCCTATATTTTGATTGGATTAGATGTTTTTTTTTTCTTGTAAAGTTCTGCCAGTGCCCTGTATATTTTGGATATTAGCCCCTTATCTGAAGGGTGTTGGGTGAATAGTTTCTCGCACTGGGTGGGTGACTCTTGTTTCCTGGGAACTATTTATTTGAGGTGCAGAAGTTTCTCAGTTTAATGTATTCCCATCTGTTGATCTCTGCTTCCACTTGTTTGGAAAGTGCAGTTTCATCCTTGAAGATGTCTTTAGTCTCAATGTCATTGAGTGTTTTACCGACGTGTTGTTCTATATACCTTATGGTATCCGGTCTGATATCAAGGTCCTTAATCCATTTGGATTTTACCTTCATACATGGTGTTAACTAGGGGTCTATGTTCGCTTTTTTGCAAGTGGCTAACCAGTTCTGCCAGCACCACTTGTTGAAGAGATTTTCCCTGTTCCACTTAGGATTTCTTGCTCCTTTGTCAAAAATTAGGTGATTTTATGTCTGGGGAATGTTCTCTGAGAACTCAAGACTATTCCACTGATCTGAGGGTCTGTCTTTATTCCAATATCATGCTGTTTTGATAACTATTGCTTTGTAGTACAGTTTAAAGTTGGGGAAAGTAATGCCTCCCATTTTCGTTTTTCCTAGGAGTGCTTTAGCTATTCGAGGGTGTTTATTGTTCCAAATGAACTTCATAAGTGTTTGATCCACTTCTTTGAAGAATGTCATGGGTATTTTTAAGGGGATCATATTAAATCTGTATAATGTTTTGGGGAGTATTGCCATTTTAATTATGTTAATCCTGCCAATCCATGAGCAAGGTATGTGTTTCCATATCAGTGTGTCCTCTCTTATTTCTTGGAGCAGGGATTTATAGTTTTCTTTGTATAGGTCCTTCACGTCTTTGGTCAAGTTGACTCCAAGATATTTGAGTTTGTGTGGCACTATTGTGAATGGGATTGCCTTCCTGACTTCCATCTCTTCCCTATCATTATTGGTGTATAAAAAGGCCATTGATTTCTGTAGGTTGATTTTGTAACCTGCCACCTTGCTATATGAATCTATTGTTTCTAGAAGCTTTTTGGTAGAGTCTTTAGGGTTTTCTAAGTAGAGTATCATGTCGTCTGCAAACAATGAGAGCTTGATTTCTTCTTTTCCTATCTGGATTCCCTTGTTATCTTTTTCTTGCCTGATCACTATAGCAAGAAATTCCAGTACTATGTTGAAGAGGAGTGGTGAGAGCAGACAGCCTTGTCTTGTACCAGATTTAAGAGGAAAGGCTTTTATTTTTTCTCCATTGAGTATATTTGCCATTGGCTTGTGGTAGATGGCTTCAACTAAATTGAGAAAGGTTCCTTCCATTCCTATCTTGCTGAGAGTTTTGATTAAGAATGGGTGTTGGACCTTATCAAATGCTTTCTCTGCATCTATTGATATGATCATGTGATTTTTATTTTTCTTATTGTTGATGTTATGTATGATGTTGATAGATTTACGGATGTTAAACCATTCTTGCATTCCTGGGATGAAACCTACTTGGTCGTAGTGTATGATATTCTTGATGATGCATTGGATCATATTTGCCAGGATTTTGTTGAAGATCTTTGCATCCGCATTCATCAGGGATATTTGTCTGTAATTTTTTTTGGCAGCGTCTCTGTCTGGTTTTGGTATCAAGGTAATGTTGGCTTCATAAAAGCTGTTTGGAAGTATTCCTGTTTTTTTCAATTTTATGGAAGAGCTTGGCTAGGATTGGTAGTAACTCCTCTTGAAAGATTTGAAAAAATTCATTAGGAAAACCATCTGGGCCTGGGCTTTTATTTTTGGGCAGATGTTTGATTACAGTTTCAATTTTCTCAGTAGTGATGGGGGTGTTTAGATATGCTACATCCTCCTTACTTAAATGTGGAAGGTTGGGCCCGGAGAGATAGCACAGCAGCGTTTGCCTTGCATGCAGCCAATCCAGGACCATAGGTGGTTGGTTCGAATCCTGGTGTCCCATATGGTTCTCTGTGCCTGCCAGTATTTATTTCTGAGCAGACAACCAGGAGTAACCCCTGAGCAACCCTGGTGTGGCCCCCAAAAATACAAAAAAAAAAAACAAAAAAAATGTGGAAGGTTATAATTGTCCAAGAATTTTTTCCATTTCTTCTAGGTTCTCATGTTTTGTAGCATAAAGTTTCTCAAAGTAGTCTCTGATTGCCCTTTGGATCTCTGCAATTTCTGTCGTGATCTCCCTCTTTTCATTTCTAATATGGGTTATCAGATTTCTCTCTCTTTCTTTGTGAGTTTTGCCAATGGTCTATCAATCTTGTTTATTTTTTTCAAAGAACCAGCTTCTGCTTTCGTTGATCTTTTGGATTGGTTTTTGGTTTTCCACTTCATTGAGTTTTGCTTTCAGCTTTGTTATTTCCTTCTGTCTCCCTATATTTGGTTCCTTTTGTTGGTCATTTTCTAATTTTTTGAGCTGCGTCATTAAGTTAATCAGGTATGCTCCTTCTTCCTTCCTGATGTGTGCTTGTAGAGGTAAATTTTTCTCTTAGGACTACTTTTGCTGTGTCCCATAGATTCTGGCAGTTTGTGTCTTCATTATCATTTGTTTCCAGGAAAGTTTTCCTTTTTGATTTTATCTCGGACCCACTGGTTGTTCAGTAGCAGAGTGTTTAATTTCCAATTGTTAAGTTTTTCTTCCGTGTGGCTTTGTAGTTCACATCTAATTTCAGAGCCTTGTGGTCAACAAAGGTAGACTGCAAGATTTTTATCCTCTTGATTTTATGGAGGTATGTTTTATGTGTCAGCATGTAGTCTATTCTGGAGAATGACCCATGTACATTGGAAAATAATGTGTATCCAGGTTTTTTGGGATGGAGTGACATATATATCTACTAGTCCTCTTTCTTCCATAACTCTTTTCAGGGCTAGTATGCTTTTTGGGTTTCAGTCTGGCTGACCTATCAAGTGTTGATATGGCTGTGTTGAGGTCTCCCACAATGATTATGTTATTATTGATTTCTTCTTTCAGATTTGTCGGTAATTGTATTAGATAATTTGCTGGTCTCTCATTGGGTGCATATATGTTTAATAGTTTGATTATTCCTGTTGCACATATCCCTTGATTAGTACATAGTGTCCATCTTTGTCCCTTACCACTTTTCTGAGTATAAAGTTGGTGTCATCAAATATTAATATGGCCACCCCAGCTTTTTTGACAGTATTGTTTGCTTGGATAATTTTTCTCCAGCCTTTGATTTTGAGTCTATGTTAGTTCTAACTATTCAGATGTGTTTCTTGTAGTAGCAGAAGGTTGGATTCATCTTTTTGACCCATTTTGCCATTCTGTGTCTTTTGATTGGTGAATTTAGTCCATTGACATTGAGGGAGATGATTGTCATAGGATTTAATGTAATCTTTGTAGATAAGTTTTCTGTGTTTGTTGGTCTCTCTTGTCTTAGAGTAGACCCGTCAGTTTTTCCTTTAAGGCTGGTTTTTCATCTGTGAAGTTTCTGAGCTGTTGTTTATCCATGAAGCTCTGTATTCTTCCTTCAAACCTGAACTTGAGTCGGGCTGGGTGCAGTATTCTTGGTGAGACATTCATTTCATTCAGTCTTGTCACAATATCCCACCACTCTCTTCTGGCCTTGAGAGTTTCTTGTGATATGTCTGCTGTAAGTCTTAGGGATTCTCCTTTGAATGTAATTTTCCTTTTTGATCTTGCTGCTTTTAGTATTCTATCTCTATCCATGGGATTTGTCATTGTAATGAGGATATCTCTTTGGGACTCTTTTAGCTGGTACTCTTCGGGCATGCAGGATTTGATTGCATGTAATCTTTAACTCTAGGCATATCTCTTTGATGATGTCTTTGACAGTAGATTCTTCCTGGAGATCTCCTTCCTGGGCCTCTGGGACTCCAATGATTCTTATGTTGTTTCTGTTGAGTTTATTAAAGAGTTCTATTTTCATCTGTTTGCATGCCTTGAGTACTTTTTCCATTGCCTGTTCGTTTGTCTTAAGGTTCTTTTCCAATTTCTTCTATTGTGTTGAGTTTTTCTGCATCACATCTTCCAGTACTCCAATTCTCTCCTCAGCTGTTGATACCCTCTTGGCGAGGCTATCTATTGAGGTTTTCAGTTGAGCTACTGTATTTTTCAGATCTGTTATTTCAGTTTGGAGTTTTCTGATTTCTGTCTTTGTGTTCTCTACATATCAATCTATGCTTTTTTTTTTTTGAGTTCTACAAACATATTCCATACTTCTATTCTAAACTCCTTATCTGAAAGGTTAATCAGGTGGTTGGTATTTATTAGGTCATCCAAGCTTTCTTCTTCATTCTCTGTGGATGATGTTTGCCTGCAAGGTTTCCCCATTGTCACGCTTATAGCGTGGTTTTTCCTGCGTGTTGTGGTGGGGTTCATTGGTTAGAAAGAGTGTGTGGCCGCAAAGGGAAGCGAAGCTCTTCTGCTGCCTCTAGTTGACAGTCCTCAGAGTGAACAAAGGCACAGCAGGGTGGAGCCTCCACAGGCCAAAGACCTCAGCTTATTGGACAGTGACCCCTGCAGCCAGAATGTACTTACTCAGCAGCTTCAAAATACAGTTTTTTGGGGGTGCGCTTCCTAGGCCTCTGAGGAAACCTTCGGGAATTCAGAAGCACAGACAGACTGGCACAGAAGAAGTCCTCAGAGTCGTGACTTTTTCTTATTCAAGTGATTAGAAAGAATTTATATATAATCCAACAGGTAATATCTTCTAGTAATAGTCTGAAGAATCTGAGAATTCAAACTGAAATATATTAAGATTAGAAGCTTCTGCACCTTAAAGAAAATAGTGCCTAGGATACAACAGCCACCCACAAAATGAAAGAAACTATTCAACCAATACCCATCAGATAACAGGCTAATATAAAAAAATATCCAAGATACTGACAAAACTTAACAAGAAAAAACATCTAACACCTTAAAAATGGGGAGAATAAACAGACACTTCCTCAAAGAAGAAATACAAATGGCCAAAAGACACATTAAAAAATGTTCCACATCACTAACCATCAGGGAAATACAAATCAAAACAACTATGAGGCACCATTTCACACCATAGAGACTGGGTGTGATATCACCAACATCACAAAGAACAAGAACAATCAGTGTGAGGAGAAAGGAACTCTCATTTACTGCTGGTAGGAATGCTTTCTAGCCTTTATGAAAAACAGTATGGAAATTCTTAAAAAAAAAACCTGGAAATTGAGCTCCCATATGATCCAGCTATACTACTCCTACGTATATATCCTAGGAGTACAAAAATGCAATATAAAAATCCTTTTCTCACAGCTATATTCATTGCAGCACTATTCATTGTAGCCTGGGTTCCAGGCAGACTCTGGAAAGAACTGAATGTCCTTCAAGAGATGAATGGCAAAAGAAACTGTGGTACATATACACAATGGAATATTATGCAGCCATCAGGAGAGATGAAATCATGAAATTTTCTATACTTGGATGTACATTGAATCTATTATGCTGAGTTAAATAAGTCATAGGGAGAGAGATAGACACAGAATAGTCTCACTTGTCAATGAAGTTTAAGAAAAATTAAAGACAATAATGTAATAATGCTCAGAGATAAGAGATAAGGGTTAGAAGGACTGGCTCACAATATGAAGCTCACCACAAAGAGCGGTGCATTCAATTAGAGAAATAACTACACTAACAACTAACATGACAATATTAAAGAATGAAAAAAAGTAAAATGCTCCTCTTGAATATAGATGGGGTGGGGAAGGAGAAAGGGTTGTTGGTGGTGAGAATGTTGCACTAATGAAAGGGAGATATTCTGTTTATGACTGAAACCCGATGACAATCATATTTTTAATCATGGTGCTTAAAGATTATATAAACAAAATAAATGAAATAAATAAGGACATAAGAATGTCTTAAATAATGAATAAAAAACCCAAAAAACTGAAATGTGTGAGCCTCAATCCACTTTTTACTTAACTTAAATAAGATTTATTTAATTCATTTATATTGGATCTTGGGGTAACTTCAACCAGTGTTCAAAAGGCTTGGGTGTTGTGAATGACTCCGTATGCTATAATCCCACCAAGAAAGGTTTGGCCACTTCAAGAACTAATACAAAGCAGGTTGGAGAGATATGAAACATGGATCTGGAAACCTTTCCACCAGGTGGAGCAAGAGGAGCCTGTTAGGACTACAGTATTTATTGGAAAGTTAAAACCACCCCCATAGGTGGGGGAACTAAGGTAAAGAACCTACCTAGAAGTTCTTCCTGCCAAGGTGGATATTTGATATGTAAAAGGGGAAGTCATCATTGTTTAGGATGAAGACAGGTTAACCTGCCATCTCCCCCTTTTGTGATTACTAAAGAACAGAAATATGAGATAGCAGCTTAAATGGTAGATTTAGTTCACATAGGAACAGTAAAAGCTTGGTAAATAAAATAGAAAATTTTTTTAGCAGGCTGACCTTTCCCAGGAAGCATTTGATCATATTTCCAACTGCAAGCTTCAGGCAGTCTAAGTTTCAGTAATCTCATAGTCTTTCTTCTAGGTTCCAGGAAAAGTTCTTCACATGTTGTAATTAGGCATAGCATTAGAGTTCTTGGGTTCTCACAAGTTCTATGTATGTGATATATTGTCTCGTTCACAGTAATTATATAATTAGGAAAATTCTTCTGCCACCTTACCTTAGTGCCTCAATGAATTTGACCTGATAATATCATCCTGGTAATGGTTTCAGTTGAAATAATTACTCAAACATTGACCTTTACACAGACACTGTAACATTGAGTTCATGTAACAAGTATTTCCTAAGTTATATAGTTCCATGAGAGCTGTATTAGTCCACCAACTCCCCCAAAACCCACTAAAGTTTTTAATCTGATTGCTCTTAATGCTTGTAATCTTTTCTTTAGGGTGATATATTAGGCTGTTGTGCTGATTGACTGTTGGTGTTGCTACTAGTTTCCTTTTCTATTTCTCTAGAGTAGTTGTTGGATCTGGGGATTAGAAATGCTTCAGCTTGGAGAGAAATCTGTGGCTTGGTTACATCATTTGTAAGAATTGTGCTTCTGAAGAGGCATGATGGAATAGAATTTTTGGTGGGGTTGACATCTGTAGAAATATAAGCACATTCTTTTTCTTTTATGTGGAGATTACCAGCTATCCATTCTTTGACATATTTTACCCAAATAGGTATTATCTGTTTTTTAAGTCAGTACTTCTTAAAAGTGTCTTTCAGCAGCTGTGTGGGGCTCACCTTGAGGCAAATTAAAGGAGTTTCATGAAAATAATGCAAAGGATAAGAAGTCATATTTCCTATTTTTTGTTTTAATAATTGGTTTTGAGGGTTCTATGAGCATGTTCAATGATGCCTTGTCTTTGAGGATTGTAAGGGATGCCAGTGACATGTTTGATTTATTTTTCTTTTTTGCAGAATGATTAAAAAGTTTTTCACTGAGGGTGTCTTAGCACTGCGGATTTGAGACATCATGGCCTGAAATACAGGACTGAAAAACTCAGTAGATGAAATAAAAACCTCAGTAGAAAGCCTCTCCAATAGAGTATCAGAAGCTGAGGACAGAATCAGTGAGCTGAAAGATGAGATACAGAACAACTCCATACAGCAGAAGAGACTGTAAAAAAAAAACCCTCAGAGCAAATGATCAGACAATGTAAAAAATACTCAAGGAATGTGAGCAGATGCAAATTGAAGTCTTTAATAAATTCAACAGAAACAGCATAAGAATCATTGGAGTCCCAGAGACCCAGGAAGAAAATCCCCAGAAAGAATCAACATTTAAGGATACCATTACTCAGAAACTCCCAGAGCTAAAGACAGCATGCAACCAAATCCTGCATGCCCGAAGAGTACCAGCTAAAAAAGACCCAAAGGAAAGCACCCAAGGACACATCCTAGTCATGGTGACGAATCCCACAGATAGGGATAGAATACTGAAAGTAACAAGATCAAAAATAGAAATTACATTCAAAAGAGCATTCTTAAGATTTACAGCAGATCTGTCACAAGAAGCTCTCAAGGCCAGAAGGCAGTTGTAGAATATGGTGACAAAACTCAGCGAAATGAATGCTTCACCTAGAATACTACACCCAGCCAGACTCACTTTCAGGTTTGAAAGAAATTTACATGGCTTTATAAATAAACAACAGATCAGAAACTTTACACTCTCAAAATCAACCCTAAAAGAAAAGCTGAAAGGTCTACTTTAAGGAAAAAACACCAACAGATACACCAAACATCTATACAAAAGATGACACTAAATTTCATGTCAATTATTTCTCTCACATCAATGAACTAAATGCACCTGTTAAGAGATACAGAGCGACAAAATGGATTACAAGATAAATCCAATGTTTTTCTGCCTACAAGAAACACATCTGAATAATCAAAACAAGCATAAACACAAAATCAAAGGGTGGAAGAAAATCATACAACCAAACAACACTCTTAAAACAGCTGGAGTGGCCATATTAGTATCAGATGAAAAAATTTAGACTCAAAAAAATTATAAGGGACAAAGATGGTAATTTTGTTCTAATATATACAACAGAAGAAATCACACTCCTAAACATATGCACTCAATGATGGACCTGAAAAATATTTAATAGAACTCCTGACAAACCTGAAAGAAAATATCAATACCAGCACAATAATAGTGGGAGATCCCAACATGGCCCTGACTCCTCTTGATAGATATATCAAGATATATAGATATATAGATATATATAGATATATATAGATATCTATAGATATATATATAGATATCTATCTATATATATAAATATATATATAGATAGATATCTATATATATCTATAGATATCTATATAGATAGATAGATAGATAGATAGATAGATAGATAGATAGATAGATAGATAGATAGATAGATAGATATGGCACTCCATCCATAGAAACCTGGATACTCATTCTTCTCAATACCCATGAATCAGTCTCCAGGATAGACCAGATGCTGGCCCATAAGACATATTTCCATAAAGTCAAGAGGATAGAACTTATACAAACTACCTTCACAGATCACAATGCACTGAAATTAAACGTGAACTACAAAGAAACACAGAAGAAAAACTTTTAACACCTGGAAACTAAATAGTTTAATACTGAACAACCATTGGTTAGAGATAAAATAAAAAAGGAAATCAAAACATTTCTGGAAACAAATGACAATGAAGTCACAACTTGTCAGAATTTATGGGACACAACAAAAGCATTGCTAAGAGAAAAATTTATAGCCTTTCAAGCATATATCAGAAAGGAAGAAGGGGCCTATATTAAAAGCTTAATGACACAGATTTCAGAAGTAGAAAATGACCAACAAAAGAAACCTAAATAGGTAGGCAGAAAGAAATAACAAAGCTTAGAGCAGAAATCAATGAAATGGAAATCAAAAAAAGAAAAAAAAATCCAAAAGATCAACAAGAGCAAAAGTTGGTTCTTTGAAAAAATAAACAAGATTGATAAACCACTAGCAAAACTCATAAAGAAATGGAGAGAGAGAAATCTAATACACAAGATTAGGAATGAAAAGGGGGAGATCACCACAGATAACTCAGATATTCAAAGGGTAATCAGACTACTTTGAGAAACTCTATGCCACAAAACATGAAAACCTGGAGGAAATGGATAAATTCTTGGATTCTTATAATCTTCCACAGTTAAACCAGGATTATCTTGCATATCTAAACAGATACAACACTACTGAGGAAATTAAAACGGTCATCAAGAGTCTTCCCAAGCACAAAAGCCCAGGCCCAGATAAATTCACTAACGAATTCTTTCAAATTTTTCAAAAGAACTTCTACCAATCCTATACAGGCTCTTTCATGAAATTGAAGAATCAGTTTCAATTTCATGAAATCAAAGAATTATGAAGCTAACATCACCTTGATACCAAAATCAGACGGAGAAGCTGTAAACAAAGAAAACCACAGACCAACATTCCTGATGAACACAGATGAACAAAATTCTGGCAAACAGGATTCAATGCCTCATCAAGAAGGTCATTCACCACGACCAAATAGGTTTCATCCCAGGAATGCAAGGCTGGTTTAACATCTGTAAATCAGCCAACATAATACACCATATCAACAAAAAGAAAAATAAAAAACATATGCAGAGAAAGCATTTGATAAGGTCCAATGCTCATTCTTAATAAAAACTTTCATCAAGATGGGAATAAAAGGAACTTTTCTCAATATAGTAGAAGCAATCTACTACAAGCCAATGACTAATAATATTGTCAATGGAGAGCAACTAAAAGCCTTTCCTCTAAAATCTGGTACAAGACAAGGCTGCCCTCTCTCACTACTCCTATTCAACATAGTGCTGGAAGTTCTTGCTCTAGTGATTAGGCATCCAGATAGGAAAGAAAAAAGTCAAGCTCTCTGTTTGCAGATGACATGATATTATATTTAGAAAACCCTAAAGACTTTACAAAAAACTTCTAGAAACAATGGACTCATATAGAAAGTGGCAGGTTGCAAAATTAACATGCAAAAATCAATGGCCTTCGTATACACCAATAATGATAGTGAAGAAATGGATATCAAAAAACAATTCCATTTACATTAGTGCCACACAAACTCAAATATCTTGGAGTCAACTTAACTAAAGATGTGAAGGACTTATGCAAAAAAAACTGCAAAACTCTGCTTCAAGAAATAAAAGAGGACACAAGGAAATAGAGGCATATACCCTGTCATGGATTGGGAGGATTAACATCATTAAAATGGCAATACTCCTCAGGGGATTGTACAGATTTACTGCAATCTCTCTAATGATACCCATAATATTCTTCAAATACATGAATCAAACACTACTGAAACTCATCTGGAATAATAAACACCCAAGAATAGCTAGAGCAACCCTTGGGAAAAGAACTATGGGAGGCATCATTTTCCCCAACTTTAAATTGTATTACAAAGTAATAGTCATTAAAAACAGCATGGTATTGGAATAAAGACAGACCTTAGGTCAATGGAATAGAATTAGAGTATTCAGAGAATGATTCCCAGATATATAATCAATTAATCTTTGATAAAGGGGCAAGAAATAAAAAATGGAGCAAGGAAAGGCTCCTCAACAAGTGGTGTTGGCACAACTGGACAGCCACTTGCAAAAAACAGACTCAGACCTCCAGCTAACACATGCACCAAGGTCAAATGCAAATGGATTAAAGACCTTGATATCAGACCTGAAATCATAAGGTATATAGAACAATACGTAGAAAAAACTCCAAGACAGTGAAACTAAAGGTGTCTTTAAGGAAGAAACAGAACTCTCTAAACTAGTTGAAGCAGTGATACACAAATGGAACTATATTAAGTCGATAGGCTTGTGCACCTCAAAGGAAATTATGCCTAGGATACAAAAGCCACCCACAGAATGGGAGAAGTTATTCACCCAATACCCTTCAGATAAGGGGCTAATATCTAAGATATACAAGGTACTGACAGAACTTAACAAGAAAAAAGTCTAACCCCATCAAAAAGTGAGAAGAAGAAATGAACAATTTCTCAAAGAGGAAATACAAATGGCCAAAAGGCACAATGAAAAAATTCTCCAAATTACTAATCATTAGGGAGATGCAAATCAAAACAACAATGACGTAACATCTCACACCACAGAGACTGGCACACATCACAAAGAACAAGAACAATCAGTGCTGGCGGGTTGTGGAGAGAAAGGAACTCTCATTCACTGGTGATAGGAATGTTGTTTAGATAGCCCTTATGGAAAACTATACGGAGATTCCTCAAAAAATTGGAAATTGAGTTCCCATTTGATCTGGCTATACCACTCCTTGGGATATACCCTAGGAACACAAAAATCCAGTACAAAAATTTCTTCCTCACACCTATATTCATCACAGCACTTTTTACAATAGCCAGACTTTGGAAACAATCAAGATGCTCTTCAACATATGAATGGCTAAAGAAAGTATGGCACATATACACAGTGGAATATTATGCAGCTGCCACGAGAGATAAAGTCATGAAATTTTCCTATCTATGGATGTACATGGAATCTATTGTGCTGAGTAAAATTAGTCAGAGGGAGAGAGAGACATACAAATTAGTCTCACTCATATATGGGTTTTAAGAAAAATTAAAGACATTGAAATAATTCTCAGCGTTGAGGGCTAGAAAGGCCAGCTCATATATGAAGCTCACCATAAAAGTGGTGAGTGCAGTTAGAGAAATAACTATGCTGAGAACTATCATAACAATGTCAGTGAGTGAGGGATGTAGAAAGCATGTCTCAGAATTCAGTTTTTTAAAAAAACAATACAGCTACATGACAGAAAAAATAAAATAAAAAGTTTTACTAGTCTAGGCTGGGCCATCATTAATTTTGATGGTATGGTGAAATTCCCATGGCAGAAACTTTGTAGTAAAAAGGACCAAACAACTTTAGCTATTTCAGAAGTCATAGGAATAAACCATATAAAATGAGAATAAGTATAATCCACAACAAGATAGGGTTTGTTTGGGAAAATGTCAACATGTGTAACATCTATTTGCCACAATTCATTTGCCTGCACACCTCAGGGGCTCCCTTCAGCTACATTTGAAACACAGTGTACACAAACCTGATATGCTCAGTCTGGCTGGCTGGCCTCCATGGAATGTGATAATGCACATGAAGGCATCAGGCATGTGTGTGTAGGGCTTGATGCTCTTCCATAGGTGATATAAAAACAGGCACCATCTGATTTCATTTTCTGAGCCATTGGCCCTGAGTAGCTAGAATGAGATTGCTTTGAGTAATGAAAATAGGTTCAAAGCACTTTGAAAAAGTGCTTATAATTGTTCAATCAAATTCTGAACCACATTGGTATAGGCTTTTAGGGAAGCTGTGACAATTTCCTGGATGGAGCCAACTACATATGATGAGTCACTCAAAATCTTGCATGAGCTTGATACATGAGAAAGTAAGTAAATCAATGTAGCAAGTTCCACTAGTCTGGAGGACTTACAATGGGTAGGCACTGTTGTGGTCATTGCTGGGCCAGTGATACCACCCTTCCCTGATGATGAGCTGTTTATGTAAAACACCAGAGCATTAGATATGGGGGAAGAATGGATTCTTGAAGAAAATATAAAAAACATCCTCTGGAAAAAAACTTCAAGGCTCTTTCATCCAGGTAATGGAAGGAAATTTCTCCTGATAACTTAGCTAAATTGCTTTGAAGAGCCTTGCTGAAGTGCTGAATGTGTTCAATAGTTCCTTTTTTGTTATAGGCAAGACAATGATATGGGTCATAAGTGAGCAAAGCATGTGTATCAGAGCAGCTGTTACTATTAACTCTAAATATGGCACAAGGATTTGAGGCTGTTTGTTGTGTAAATAGAGCCATTATAATGGACCAGATAATTGGGTTATAACAGTTATTGGCGATTAGGGTATAGCAAAGAGCAGTAACAATACTTTTCCTCTAGGGGTGAACCTGGAAAGATAGGTCTTTTAGAGCCAGTCCATGAAAAAGTTTAGTTTCTTTTGAACTTCAGTGATTAATTGCTTGGGGCTATCTGGGGATGACTCCCTCTCTAGGGTGAGGAATAGGTTGCTGAGTTCTGCATTTGGAATTTCAAGGGAGGGACAGATCCTATTAATGTCTCCCAACAGTTTTTGAAAATCATTTAGAATTTTGAAATCTTTCTGACAGATGGAGATTTTTCTAAGAACACATTGTAGTGTGTTCCATACATAACCCAAATATTCATATGGGGGAAGTGAATAATAGAATAATATAAGCATGGGGGAAACTTTGCATGAGCATGGCGTAAAGCCAGATCAACAAAATATTGGCACATGGTAGTCATTGGCACAACTTAGTCATTCCTTGAGGTAAAACAGTTCACTAAAATCTATATAAAGGTGCTCAGTTGTCAAAAGAGGAAATGAAGAATGCAAAGCAGTTATGGTTCTCTGAGTGTATGGGCATGTTACATAAATAGTCTTTTCAGTTAATTACAATTGGCCATCAATCTTTAGGAATAGCTGCAGAGGAATGGAGGCTGGGTTGAAAGGCACCAATAGGAATCGTGGTAGAATTAACATTTCTTAGGTCAATTAACAACCATCATTTGCCCGACTTCTTTTGTATAACAAAAACAGAAGAGTTTTTTCTGAAAATAAGGTTTTAATATGTCCCTGTTTCTCCTCTATACAATATCAACTAGCACCTTCAATTTTACATGACTTAGGGGTCACTGTAGAGTCCACACAGGATCATGAGACTTCCACTGAATGTGGAAAGATGGTAAGTGCTGAGCTTCAGTAGCCCCAATTAAAAAGGAGTTGGAGCAGAAATATTGTTCATATCACACCACTGTTTGTGTAAATCTCAACCACATATATTCAGCAACAGACAAGCTACATATGGTTGAAAGATGGTCACCTATCCTTTTAGACAATGACTTTCAGCCATCTAGCACTTTGTTGAACAGAGTAAGAGAGAATGAACCTACTCCTTGTAGGCCATAAGGTATTTCTTGTATAGCTCAGTTATGGGGCCAGTATTGCAAAAAAAATGAAAACATAGGCACCTATATCAAACATGCTTTTAAATTTCTTCCCATGAATCTCAAGAGTTATAATTGGGTGCTTGACCTTTGTAATATTGTAGGTAAAGGCCACAAAAGGCTCAGTACAGGCTGTTATGGGGTTGTGCACCCGAAGTCTCCAATCCTATAGTGATCTAAGAGGCCAGGCATTACAAAGGGGAGTAGCAGAAGCAATGCACGCTCCCTTTTCAAAAATTCAAACACTGGCATGGAAATGATGATTATTATTTCTCCAGCATGATCAGAACCTATTATTCCTACATGAACAGTGATTCCTTTAATAGTCACAATGCTTCTTCTAGGAGCAGGCCTATATTGCCTGGCAGGACCTTTATGCCAGATTTTAATTTATAGGGGCACTGAATTAGTGCCCCTATACTTACTGCCTCTAAAATTTACTATATTTATTCCTCTAAAATTATGTCTACTAACTATGTCTCTAAAATTTACTATATTTATTTATTATATTTACTGTCTCAAGGAATATACAAGGCATAATTTCCTGAATCACTAAGTTACAGCAAATCTATAAATTGCAGCTCTGTTGGCCTGGGCTGGGGAGGGGAGCAGATGAGGATGATTTCTGATTCTGAGGAACCTATCATTGACCCTTGCCTAGTTTTATGAAACAGGATGATTTGTTTACAGTCTCAAAAAGGCAGGTCAAAGAAAAATCTACATTTTCTATGAAAATGTCCTAATTTACCATAGTTAAAACATCTCCCCTGAATTTGTAAAGCCTGGGTGTGGCCTCTTCTCTATTTTTTGAGACAGGGTTACCAGACAAGCTGTAGTCTGTAAGTACTATGGTTTCCCCTTCTGCATTTCATTCAGGAGATCCAGGTGGTGCGTTGAAGGAGCAGTATTGGGAGAAGTTCTGTATTCCCTATGGGGATAAGATGAACCATCCTGATTCTAATTAAATCAAATTAAATTCTAATTTTTGTACAGGTTAGGCATCCGTGGCATGGACATGAGCATTATGTACAGTGGAACTAATATTTCAACCAGCTTTTAGATACTCATAACATAATTTTTTTCTCCAATAGAGATCAAGATCACCTGGAAATCTTCATTGGCATTCTCAAAAGGCTAATTTTCTTTTGTGTGTGTGTGTGTGTGTGTGTGTGTGTGTTTTGGGTCACACCCGGCAGTGCTGAGGGGTTATTTCTGGCTCCAGGCTCAGAAATTGCTCCTGGCAGGCACAGAGGACCATATGGGGTGCCGGGATTCAAACCGATGACCTCCTGCATGAAAGGCAAATGCCTTACCTCCATGCTATCTCTCCGGCTAATTTTCTTATTAGGTACTGCTGTGTTTCATTACCTCTAAATTAACTCTGGATAGCATTCTTCTGTTTTTCAGAATTCCACATATAGTGTAGAAACTCCCTGGAATATTTTGTATAGCTTCCTTTAAATTTATCATTATAATTAATCTTTTCCTATGCACATATTACCATCTCCTACACCTGTACTAAAATAGGATGAGTAGGGCAGCTCATTTTCTTATATTTGAAAATGGCCCTTCTGAAGAAGGGGCCTACATAAATAAATTAATGGCCCAGCTTATAAAATTGGAAGGTGATAAACAAAAATGAATCTAAAAAGGCAGACACAATGAAATAATAAAGCTTAGAGAAAACTTTAATGAATTGGAAATCTGAAAACCAATCTGAAATTTCACTGAAAGCAAGAGTTGGTTCTTTGAAAAATAAACAAGATTGACAGGGCTGGATTGGTAGTACAGTGGTAAGGCATTTGCCTTGCACATAGCTGACCCAGGACAGAAAAATGTTTGATCGCTGGCATCTCTTATAGTCCCCCAAGCCAGGAGAAATTTTTGAGTGAAGAGCCAGGAGTAATTCCTGAGTAACTCCAGAACATAACTCTGGGTGTGGCCCAGGTCAAAATAAAAAGTTTTAATTAAAAAGAAAAAGAAACAAGATTGATAAACCTCTAACAAATCTCTCAAAGAAAGGAAGAGAGATTCAATAAACTAAATTGGAAATGAAAAGGGAAAGAATGCTACAATTAATACAAAAATTGAAAAAGGAAGGAAGGAAGGAAGGAAGGAAGGAAGGAAGGAAGGAAGGAAGGAAGGAAGGAAGGAAGGAAGGAAGGAAGGAAGGAGAAAGAAAGAATAAAGAAGGAAGGTTGAAAGGAAGGAAGGAGGGAAGAAGGAAGGGAGGGAGGAAAGAAGGAAGGGAGGAAGGGAGGAAGGAAGGAAGGAAGGATAAAGAAGGAAGGCTGAAAGGAAGAGGGAAATTTTTATTCTTAAAAACCACTTTGGCAAAGTACTTTCACTTCTCAACCTAAGCAACCTTGTGGACCTTTGATTCTGCCCTGTTCCTGCTGTGTTTCTCTCTCTAAAGCCTTTCCCACAGTGCCCTATGCAGATGCTTGTTCATGTGACAACAGCTGGAGTGTTGTAAAGCACAGTTCCTCAATCATTAGCAGACATTACCTAATTGATAAGGGCATGCTTCTGAGCACAGAGGCCTGTTACCAGTTCTGTGGGACACAATCAAACTCTGTCCCCTTTCCCTGTGACATCAGCATTCTGGCCCAGCTATTAGAGGGGAACGCCTTTTCTGCTCAAGATAAACTAAATTCTGGGATTGGGCCATTCCCTGAGGGTCCCCACAATCACAATCTCCCCCCAAACACCTCCATGGCTATACTCTGACTCTGGCACACTGCTCCTGACTCTGTAGCTGAAGCCCTCTGCAAGTCCCCAAAACAGCAGGGCTCTGGGCCAGCATCACAAACTTGAACCCCGAGGCTGCACTTCCTTCCTTTGCCCCCTCCTCTCCAGCATTGAAAATGTTCATCAGGCTTTTCATTAACAGAACTTGAGGCTTGCCTTTGAACCCAAAAAGAAATTGATCTTAGGAAGCCTTGACCAACTCAGGCCAAATGAATAAAGAACAACTCCAAACCTAAATGACAGCCTCTAGATCCGTTTTCTATTATACTTCTGTGCTACCTAATACCCTCATGCACTGGATTTCCTGACTAGCAGAGCACATCTGGATTGCAAACGAAATTTCAGTCCCCCTCCCTTGAGCTGAAAGGAAAGATATTTAATCATAAAGAACGAGAACAACAGAAACTTCTATTTAGTACATGAATGCTTTTTGGAGCCAAATAGCTGCCATTCAAACCCTGTCTAACTTACTAGTTTTGGTTCTTGGGGCAAACTTTTCTCAGTCAAAGTTCATTTGTCCACTCAATTTCTGTATGAGTTTAGAATTTGGTAAGACACCTCCATCAATCCACAACCTAGTAGTAGTGCCCCCCCCCCCATGCTTTTTGTTTGTGTTCTGGACCACATTGGGCAGTGCTCAGAGCTAACTCCTGGCTCTTCCCCTGGGTTCACTCCTGGAGGTCTTGAGTTCTGATATTTAGATCTTGGGATCTGGCCAGGCATTGAACTTGGTTTGGCTATGTACCGGGCCAGTGTCCTATATGCTGTACTCTTTTCCTGATTCTCCTCACTGTTTTTGAACTAATGCAAGTAAAGTGTTTGGAAGTCAAAGCCTTGAATCACGCCGGCAATTGCTAGTCTTTCCTTGGTCAGTTTGGCATTTCCTTCTCAGTCTACTCCAAACAGTGATGCACTTACTGGAATCAATGTAATGGACACAGTGGTATAAAAATGCTGTCAGAGAAATAGAACCTGTACCCAATGCTATGCAGTGAACACAGCAATGCTGAGTTCCTAGCATCATCCCCATCTACCCCTCCGAGAACTTGAATCTCATGCAGGAAGGACAGAATGCAAGACATGCATTTTTCTTTCATTCACCTGAGCACAAGAACCAGCTTCTCCCCATAAGAAACTCCTCAGAGGCTGAACTAAGACAACTTCTTTTCCATATCTCATTTTCTTGAAGAGAACACCCCCATAACTCCACAGATAGTAAACATACACAGTCTAATCTTTTTCCTCTCCGAGACAGATGGTTGAAATTGGTGAAATGATGCAGACTCCATCAAAATGGTTGATGAGACCCAAGTCTGACTTTGTGCTCATTAAATGGGAGGTGGGGGAGGCTCAACTGCTTCTGATAACTTTGGAGAGAGCCCTCTCTTTTGCCCAACTCTTTTCCCCTACTGCAGATCATGTGGTTGACACATATGTAGGACTCACCTCTATTTAGATCTGTGCAAGCATGCACATCAGCTCTTGGCATCCCTGCGGAAGGTAGCTGGACTGAGAGAGATGAAACCCTGCCTGATTACATGATTGCTTGTTGTCTTGCTGGTGACATGCAAGAGAAACAATTCTGAATTATTCATATGAAGTTAAAATTGTGTTAAAAATAATGCTATTTAGGGACTGGAGCGGTGGCACAAGTGGTAAGGTGTCTGTCCTCTGGCTAGCCTAGGACGGATCCCGGTTCGATCCCCTGGTGTCCCATTTGGTCCCCCCCAAGCCAGGATAAATTTCTGAGCCCATAGCTAGGAGTAATCCCTGAGCATCACCAGGTGTGACCCATAAAACAAAACAAAACAAAAATGCTATTTGGGATCTGTAATACTTTCTTTTCTTTCAGCAGAGGTTAGCAATCTAAACTGTAGCACCCAATCCTGCCTATGTCTTGTTTTTGTATAAGTACAAATTTACAATTAAGAATAGTTGAAAATCAAAAGAAAAAGACTATTCCTGACACAATATTTGCATGTAGAATTTGAATTTCAGGGGCCAGAGTGGTAACACAGCTTGTAGGATACTTCCTTGTATGTGGCCACCCAGACTTGTGCCCCAGCACTACAAAGGGTTCCCTGAGCCCTGCTAGGAATGATCCTATGGCAGAGAGCCAGGAACAAACCTGAGCACTGCTGGTGTGGTCCAAAGGGCCCCTCTCCCCAAATTTGAATTTCAGGGTCTATAAATTGTATTAGAAAACTTCCTTGTCCATTTCTTTACATATCATCTAGTGTTTGCTTTGAGGAAGAGCTGAACCAGTAAATCAAAGATGATTTAAAACTGGGCTTTTACTATGTTTGCTGAAAAGTGAGCCAAAGGTTATTTTTTTTAAATTCTTAGTAATTTATTTTTACACTTATTTTTTATATTATCTCTCGGACAGATGATCTAGGTTTCTGAACCAGAATAGGACTTTAAGGAATGCTTTCAAGGCAAAAAATCCCTCACAAGGTAATGCATGTAGTGCATTCTCCATTAAGTAAAGCTAACTATAGCTCTAATAGCCATAAACACTACTGGTAGACCCCTACAACAGAGTGGTTTTATTTTATTTTATTTTATTTTATTTTATTTATTTATTTATTTATTTATTTATTTATTTATTTATTTATTTATTTATTTATTTTGGGGATGCCATACCTGGCATTGTTCAAGGCTTACTTCTGGCTCTTTGCTCAGAAATCAATCCTGACAGGTAGATGGGGGAACTTCGGGGATGCCAGGGATCAAATCCTGGTCAACTCCAAGCAAGGGATGTGTCCTACCTAATATACTAGAGCTCCAGCCCCACAATAGTGTTTTTAATGTGACCAAGCTCAATGAGAAGCCAGCTTCTTTGACACCTAGGGAGACTCCCCTCTGATACTTCTATCACACACTGCCTTCAGGAGGTGTTCTAACATGAAGGAGCTCCTGAAATGCTCATTAAGAAAAACTAATTCTGACGTGTGACATCATGGCCTTGAAGATACAAGATATCATGACAGGACATGATATAACATCCTGTGCAAAAAATAACTTGCTTTATCAGAGTTGCACTTGCTTTGACAGGAAAGATATGCCTGTGAAAATAAAATCATAATGGAGAAAATTAATGTTTGTGGCCTGGTGAGTGCTGAGAATGTGTCTCTTTTAGTGAACACCAAATCCTGTAGGAGGTGTGAGATTCTCTCCACAGCCACTTGCCTGCTTTCTTTTGTCCCTGCATTGGCAACACTTCCTGAGAGGTGACTTTTCAGTGGTTACTTTATTTTTAGGCCTTACATTCACTTAAGAAATCTTTCTCAAGAAGGTCACTTTCTAATTCAAATTTTTATGTACCTTTAAGTCAATACTATATTGAGAATTCCCAGAATTTATTTTTTTTGTCCAGTTTTAAAGTTTTATAGGATTATGAAATCATCTAATTCATCTAAGTGCTTTAGGAAGAGGCAGAGAAAATATTTAACCATTCTTTATGCACCAGAGTATAAAAGATCTAAGAAAAGGTAAGGCAAAAATTATTTTCCTAAAAAATATATTTTCCTGTTTGAGGGATGAAATATGATTCTATGGTGTTTGTCTCATACTAAAATTATTTGTGCTGTTTTCACAGATAATATTGTATCCCCTCCACCATGAAGTGTATTTTACTAATTTAAAAGCAGCATGAAAAAACTGGTAGTATAGACTATGATCAGAGACCCACAGACACTTTCTTTTCTGATTGGCTTTGGGCAACTGCAGACAATGACAGAACCACAAAAGCATCAACCTATCCCAACAATTCTAAATTCTACCACCTTCCCAACCATCAATATGACTCATCATCCCTTTTTTATACTCATACTGAGCTGAAGACTCCAGAAAAATTCCAGATCACCTCCTACTTTTCTCTCAGTCACTGCAGCAGCAACCTTCTTTTTTCTTTCTTTCTTTCTTTTTTTTCACTTTTTTCTTCTACTAGGAAGCAGAGGCAACCTTCTCATAAACATTATCTCAGTTCATTCTCCTGACAAACTTAGTGATTGTCTGCATTCTAAATTATCAATATTCTATAGATGAGAAAACTGAGACCTGGAGAGGTTTTAATTTCAACCAAATGACACTGTTGTAAATCCTAGTAACTCAAGTCAATCATGTTATCCATAGGTCTCTACCATCACTCCACAAATGTATCAGGCTGAATTACATTTGGCACAACTTGGACATGACACTTTTTGACTTTGAAGTTCTAACCACAGTACAAATTTTTATTTAATTAAGGAAGAAAGGGCTGGACTGGTGGCACAAGCAGTAGGTTGTTTGTCTTGCATGCACTGACCTAGACAAACTGTAGCTTGATC
This sequence comes from Suncus etruscus, assembly GCF_024139225.1. Taxonomy (NCBI): domain Eukaryota; kingdom Metazoa; phylum Chordata; class Mammalia; order Eulipotyphla; family Soricidae; genus Suncus; species Suncus etruscus. The sequence continues at coordinate 111,860,718 of NC_064857.1, read as the reverse complement.
CCCTGGCATCCCATCTGGTTCCCCAAGCCAGGAGCAATCTCTGAGCACATAGTCAGGAGTTATTTTTGAGTATTACTAGGTGTGTTCCCCCCCAAAAAAAAGGAAAAAAAGGGAAAAAGCTACTGTACAAATAGTGCTCTTTATTATTTGAAGAGCTTTGGCTATGGATTACTTGGCTCTTTGAAAAAAATATTTCTAATATATTTTTGGGTTTAGAGATGAAACCATCTGAAAACCTTTGCTTGAACCATGTTGTTTCTACAGATATATCCTATCTAGTTAGTTTTCAAGGATGATCCAGTTGAGTTGCACATTATGTGGTCATCCAAATAACTCAGTCTTGTGAGTGTCAGGGGATAGATTCTCAAACATGCCATAGATTTCATCTGACTTATCACTGATGGGACAAACCTTGGCTACATCACATCATAGACCAGACCCTTGTGGCTTTCCTTTGACACCAACCAACTATTGTACATTCCCATGGTTCAACCAGTGACCTTTATGGCCTGTCCGAAATGATATGCTGCAGTTGATTTATTTACACCCAGATAATTTCACCCACCATTCATAACCCCAAAGGTTTAGACATTCTCTGCCTAACTCCATGGCCTGTGATTGACCCAGAGGAAACACTGGTATATTGAGCCTGTTCATCTCATCATCTATCAGGGTCTCATAGGGCAGCTCTATGTGAATATCCCATAGTGGGTCATTCATCACAATTGCAAATTTGCCCAAGATACTGATGTCCAGGTAGCTAATATTACAACAGATCCACTGAGGGGTGAGGATTCGATCATCATTTGAGTCAGCTCCAACATTGTATAAGAGCAAGTTCTTGATTTGGTGTATAGTCCTTGCTGCCAAAGGCCTCAGAATCCATACAAGCATCAATTTCATAATGAACATATTTGCAAGTATCCATGTGGAAACATGTATTAAGGAAAGAGCACTCAGCAGTATGTTTATTGATTATTAATCTGAAGTGTAGCATGACAGGACACATCTACATCACTGACTTTCATGCACTCCTTCTTGGTTCTGTAGTCACAAAACTCTTATACTTAGGCATGACCTCATGAGTGAAGTTTTTTTTTTTTAACAATAGACTGTTCTTTAGCACTTGCTGTATTTAATAACTCTAGGATTTCCTAACTAACCTTCTAACTCTGCTGTTCCTTTGTGGACTGCTGACTCGGAAGGCTATCTCCCAGTCAACATCCAATGCAGCATGTCTTTTTGATTTTTTGGTTGGTTCTTTGGGTGGTTCTGATGCTAAAGAGGTCAGGACAGAGGTCAGAGAGCTAGTATAGGTCACCAATGTGGTAGAATTCTGTTGTGCCTGCTGCTTCTACCCTATAATAGTCCCAATTGCATCTTTAGAGCCTTTATTTTCTGCCACTGCATCCTGAATAGCAGACAGCATAGGACCCAAGAGTGGAATGAGCAATGGCCTGCAAATCTCATTTCTCCTCAATCAACTCCTGAGCTGTGAATTCTGCAGGAAGCTTTCCACCCCGTCCTGCATGACAGGGGTTCCTGGTGTGGAGATGGCAAGTTGGATGTGTGAGTAATGTTAGAGACAAATCAGAGAGATGATGCAGCAATTTCTTCTCTAACTCAGGGTCTGTCACAAGTTCAGGAATTTGAATGAGTGAATGCCTGGGGAATAGCTTCTGGCAATTCATAGTAGCTCTATGCTGTTTGTCCAAAATGAACCTCAAAATTGAGTGATGTTTTCTCAATGTCATGCTTTAAAAATTGTGACATTTGACATTCTGAGTAATTATTGCGAGATTAAGAATTTCTGGGCCCGGAGAGATAGCACAGCTCGACGTTTGCCTTGCAAGCAGCCGATTCAGGACCAAAGGTGGTTGGTTCGAATCCCGATGTCCCATATGGTCCTCTGTGCCTGCCAGGAGCTATTTCTGAGCAGACAGCCAGAAGTAACTCCTGAGCACTGCCGGGTGTGGCCCAAAAACCAAAAAAAAAAAAAAAAAAAAGAATTTCTGAACTTTTTAGCCATTATACTTCAGCAGTTTGAGTGGGTAGGAGCAATGGACACAAGCTTGTGTGGCTCAGGGAATTTGAGAAAGGACTTTATGGGTGGGGGAGCTATGTGGAAAAACCTGATGGAGGACACTTGCTTACACTAATCTTTTGGATTGTTTATTGGATGTTTATTGATTTCTGCTCTGTGTTTTAACATTTCTTTCACCTGTCTACTTTTGGTTCATTTTATTGCTTTTATCCCAATATCTCTCTATTTGTGGGGGGGGCATACCCGGTGGCATTCAGGGGTTACTCCTCGTTCTGCACTCAAAACTTTCTCCTGGCTCTGATGAATCATATGGGATGCCAGGAATTGAACCAACATCCATCCTGGGTCAGCCACATGTAAGGCAAATGTCCTACCACTGTAGTATCACTTCGGCCCTAACCCAAATTTCTTAAGCTGTGCCATTAAATTATTTGTGTAGGTCTTTTCTTCCTTCCTGATGAATGCTTGTAAAGCTATAAATTTCCCTCTACTACTGCTTTTGGTGTATCCCACAGATTCTAAAAATTCATGTCTTCATTTCATTGTTTCCAGGAATCTTTTGATTTCCTGTCTGTCCAGCTAGTTGTTTAGCAGTGAACTGCATCTAGTTTTTAAAATTATTTATACATATCTGCTTGTAATAAACTTCTATTTACAGTGCTTTATGTTCAGAGAAAATAGTAGAAGCCATTTCTATCCTCTTGATTTTATGGCACAACATGTGGTTGATTTTGGAGAATGACTGATGTGCATTGGAAAAGAATGTGTATCTAATTTCCTAGGGATAAAGAACCCTATATATACCTACAAAGACACACTTCTATTTATTCTCCAGAGCCAGTATACCTTTGTTAATTTTAGACTAATTGACCTATCAAGGAGTGACAAGGCGGTATTAAATTTTCCCACCATTGTTGTGTTGCCACTGAAATCTTTATTCACATTTATCAGCAGTTGTTTTAAGTATTTTGCTGGCCCATAACTGGATGTATATAGAAGTGTGATTTATTTTTGGTGTATACATTAGAAAGTATTTATTACTAATTATTATACATTGATTAGTAGAAAATACCCATCTCATAACATTTTAAGTCTAACATCTGAGTCATCTGATATTAGTATGGATACCTCAGCCCCTTTAAGAGAGTTATTTGGTTGAACAATTGTTCTCCAGCCTTTGATTTTTACTATATGTTTGCTCTGACTATTCAGGTGTGTCTCTATGGGAAGCAAAATGTTGGATCCAACGAGAGAGATAATTGTCTTGAGATTAGGTGTCATCTTTTTATGGGAGTTTGGTCTGTTTGTTGGGTCTGCCTTGCTTTAAAGTTGACCCTTCAATTCTTCTTTTAAGGTTGGTTTTGAGGGGCCAGAGAGACAGTGCAGCGGTAAGGCACTGCCTTGCCTGCAGGAGGACGGTAGTTCAAATCCCGGCATCCTATATGGTTCCCTGAGCCTGCTGGGGGTGATTTCTGAACATAGAGCCAGGAGTAACCTCTGAGTGCTGTCGGGTGTGACCACCCAAAAAAAGGGGCAGTGGTTTTGAGTCTGTAATGTTTCTGACCTGTTGATTATTCATAAAGCTGTGTATCTTTCCTTCAAACCTGAATGTTAGTATGGCTGGGTGATATATCATTGGCATATCATTCATTTCCTTGAGTTTTGTCACTATATTCAACTAATATCTTTGGGCCTTAGGGTTGTTGGTGAAAAATCAGATGTAAATAATTTTTAATAATTGTATTGTGATTATATCTAAACACCCACATCACTATTGAGGAAATTAAAATGGTAATCAAATGTCTGCCCCAAAACAAAAGTCCAGGCCAAGAAGGGTTCAACTAATAAATTTTTTCAAATCTTTCAAGAGAAACTACTATCAATCCTGGCCAGGCTCTTTCATAAAATTGAAAAACAGGAACACTTCCAAATAGCTTTTCTGAAGCCAACATCATCTTGATACCAAAACCAGACAAAGATGCTGCCAAAAAAAATTACAGACCAAAATCCCTGATGAACAAAGATGCATAGATCCTCAACAAAATCCTGGCAAATAGGACTCAATGCCTCATCAAGAAGATCATTCACTATGATCAAGTAGGTTTCATTCCAGAAATGCAAGGATGGTTTAACATCCATAAATCTATCAACATAATACACAACATCAACAACAAGAATAAAAATCACATGACCATATCAATAGATGCAGAGAAAGTATTTGAGAACGTCCAACACCCATTCTTGATAAAAACTCTTAGCAAGATGGGAATGAATATAACCTTTCTCAATATAATGAAGGCCATCTACCACAAACCAATGACAAATATTATCCTTCATGAAGAAAAACTAAAAGCCTTTCCTCTAAATTCTGGCACAAGGCAAGGCTGTCCTCTCTCACCACTCCTATTCAACATATACTGGAAGTACTTGCTATAGCGATTAGGCAAGTAAAAGGGAATCCAGATAGGAAAGGAAGATGTCAAGCTCTCACTGTTGGCAGATAACTATACTTAGAAAACCCTAAAGACTCTACCAAAGAGCTTCTAGAAACAAAGATTTATATAGCACTGTGGCAGGCTACAAAAATTAATACACAAAAGCCAATGGCCTTTTTATCCACCAATAATAATAGGGAAAATGGACATTAAGAAAACAACCCCATTCATATTAGTGCCACACAAACTCAAATATCTTGGAGTATAAAAACGTGAAGGACCTACACAAAGAAAATTATATAACCCTGCTCCAAGAAATAAGAGAGGACACATGGAAATTGAAATACATACCCTGTTCATAGATTGGCAGGATTAACAGCATTAAAATAGCAATACTTCCCAAAGCATTTTACAGATTTAATGTGATCCCTCTAAAGATACCCATGACATTCTTCAAAGAAGTGGATCAAAAACTTCTGAAATTTATTTGAAACACTAAACACCCTTGAATAGCTAAAGCACTCCTTGGGAAAAGGAATATGGGAGACATCACTATCCCCAATTTTAAACTGTATTACAACGCAACAGTTACCAAAACAGCATGATATTGGAATAAAGACAGACCATCAGATCAGTGGAATAGGCTTGAGTACTCAGAGAATGTTCCCAGACATACAATCACCTAATTTTTGATAAAGGAACAAGAAATCCTAAATGGAGCAAGGAAAGCCTCTTCAACATGTGGTGTTGGCACAACTGGCTAGCCACTTGCAAAAAACTGAATTTAGACCCCCAACTAACATCGTGCATGAAGGTAAAATCCAAATGGATTAAAGATCTTGATATCAGACCTGAAATCATAAGGTATATAGAACAACACGTAGGAAAAACACTCCATGATATTGAGTCTAAAGGCATCTTCAAGGAGGAAACAGCACTCTCCAAGTAAGTGGAGGCAGAGACAAACAGATGGAAATATATTAAGCTGAGAAGCTTTTGCACCTCAAAGGAAATAGTGTCCAGGATACAAAAGCCACCCACTGAGTGGGAGAAACTACTTACCCAATACCTATCAGATAAGGGGCTAATATCCAAAATATACAAGTCACTGACAGAACTTTACAAGAAAAAACATCTAATCCCATCAAAAAATGGAAAGAAGAAATGAACAAACACTTTCTCAAATAATAAATACAAACAGCCAAAGACACATGAAAAAATGCTCCACATCACTAATCACCAGCAAGATGCAAATCAAAACAGGTATGAGGTACCATCTCATGCCACAGAGATTGGCACACATCACAAAGAATGAGAACAAGCAGTGCTGGCTCGAATGTGGAACTCTTATTCACTGCTGGTGGAAGTGCCTTCTAGTCCAACCTTTATGAAAAGCAATATGGAGATTCCTCCAAAACTTGGAAATTGAGCTCCCATACAATACAGCTATACCACTCCTAGGGATATACCCTAGACACACAAAAATTCAATTCAAAAGTCCTTTCCTCACACCTTTGTTCATTGCAGTGCTATTTACAATAGCCAGACTCTGGAAACAACCAAGATGCTCTTCAACAGATGAATGGCTAAAGAAACTGTGGTACATACATACAATGGAATATATGCAGCTGTCAGGAGAGATTAAGCCTTGAAATTTTCCTATACATGGATGTACAAGGAATCTATTATGCTGAGTGAAATAAGTTAGAGCAAGAGAGACACAGAATAATCTCACTCTTCTATGGGTTTTAAGAAAAATAAAAGACATTTTTGCAATAATTCTCAGAGACAAAAGGGAGGGCTGGAAGGTCCAGCTCACGACATGAAGCTCACCACAAAGAGTGAGGAGTGCATTTAGAGAAATAATTACATTGGGAATTATCATAACAATGTGAATAAATGAGAGAAATAGAAAGCCTGTCTAGAGTACAAGAAGGGGTGTGGTGGGGAGGAGAAAGATTTGGGACATTGGTAATGAGAATTTTGTACTGGTGAGGGGGCTGTTCTTTACATGACTAAAACCCAACTATGATCATATTTGTAACCAAGGTGTTTAAATAAAGATTTAATAAAAAATAATAATTTTATTGTGATCAAAGTGAATTACAAGTCTTTCACAGCAATATTGAAGCTATATAGTGACAATGAATTAGAACCATTCTCACAACTAACCAGTGTTGTCCTCCCTCAACCCATGTTCCTAGCATGCATCCCATACTCCCCCTTTGCCCCATAAACTGCTGGTGTAATAGATCTCTTTTATGCATAGCTTGTTGTAGATTGGTATTGATTCTGGTGTTGTTTATTTTGAATGTGGTGCTTAAGTCTAATCATTTTTTATTTCCACCCATCGTTCATATAACTGCTTGCTCCTGGTACCATTCCTTTCTCCCCTCAATTTACAAGGGAAACAAGATGATTCAAGTTCTGTGGTTCTACTGAAAAAAGAAAAGAAAAAAAGAAGAAAAAATAAAAGCTGGGAGAAATACATCTAGAGGCTAAAAATATCAATTCAAAAGAAAGAAGAAAAAAAAGCAAAAACAAAAAATAGAAAAATAAGCAATGACAAAAAAACACAACAGCATCAACAACAAAATCATCACCAAAACAACCACCACAAGAAAGAAAAGAAAAAATAATGAAGGCTGGTGTGGCAAGGCTTTGTGTTTCTTTGTTGTTGTTGTTGTTTTGCTTAGGCACAATAAGTATTGGGGAATTCAGCTGTTAGTCTTAAGGCTGCTTCTTTGTATAGTTTCCCTTTTTGATCTTGCTTCGGTATTCTATCCCTATCTGTAGTATTCATCATTATTACTACCATTTTCTTTAGGATGCTTTTCTTTGAATCTCTTGTAGCTGGTACTCTTTGGCCATCTCAGATGTAGTTTTATGCACTCTTTAATGTCCTTGACTGTGGATTTTGCATGGGGATTTTCTTTCTGGGTCTCTGGGACTCCAACGATTCTATTTTTTAAAAAAATTATCTCAGATGTCTATTTTCATCTGTTCACATTCTTTCAGGACTTTTCCCATCATCTGATCATTTAAGGCTCTTTTCCAACTTTTTATATTGTATGGAATTGTTATGCATCTCCTCTTCCAGCTCACTGATTCTGTCCTTAGTGGCTGTTACTCTGTTGAAGAGACTTTCCAATGAGGTTTTCATTTCGCTTTCATATCTTCTTGATTCTTAGTTGTGGCTAGTTCAATTAATTAATGCTTTCTTTGAGTTCTTTGCGCATCCTCCAGGTTTCTTCTCTAAAGTCTTTATCTGATAGGCTAACTAGATGATTGGTACTTTTTTGGATCATTAGAGTTACCATCTTCATTCTCTAAACATGGTGGATATCTGTGTTATTTCTCCATTGCCATGCTTGCAGTGTAGTGTTTTCTGTGGTGTGTTATGCTGTGGTTCATTGAAAAGGAAAAGTGCACAGCTGTGGCTCCTCTGACTTTGTCCCTCAGGGTGAGGCCAACTCATCTGAGCAGCAGTGGTGTCCCAGCACTTGCTACAAAACAGAGACCTTTCACCAGTTCTGTCCCTCAAGGTGGGCGCAATCTATAGTCTTTAGATAATGCTCCTGGGAGGCAGTTGATTTATCGATGTGCTACCTACCTACCTTTCTAGAGAAAACCACATAGCATAGCATAAGTTAGGGAAGGTGAGAAGAATACTGTTGACATTAGTGGTAGGAAATGTGCCCTGGTGAAGGTTGTTGTCATAGTGTGTTGTAATTCAATCATTAACAATTTTGTTTATAGAAAAAATTTGTATTATGAACATTCTTGTAACCATGGTGTTTAAAAAGCTTTTTCTTGATTCTAGGGTCATACTGGTTGTGTCCAGTATTACTCCCAGCTCTGTGTTTTGGGTGTCTGTTCTGGCAGTGCTCAGGGAACTATGCAGACTGGCAATCATACAAAGACCTCCTGCATGCAACGCATTTGCTGGGTCCATTGAGCTCTCTCTGTATTGTCTATGAAAATAAATATTTTGTAGAGTCTCAATAAATGTATCAAGCAAATAACTGAGATTTTCCTCTTAGGCAGCTGACCCAGCAAATTTCAGAGTAGAAGTAATTATAGGATCTTTCATTTTTTTACAAAAGGGTCCTCTGAAGCACAAGTAAATGAAAGTTTACCATTGAGAAGACAATTTTATTTTCTAACATTCCATATGATGAACCAAAATGGTTCATCTGCTGTATTTAGTTTACTGTCACCATTATTTACCTGATATGTCTTTGACCATCAAAGAGGAGCTATTATTAATAAACATTGATGTTAGGTGGTGATGAAAAGTAGTTCCAGGGAAAGGATATATCGTCTTTCTTCTCAGACCCCACCTATCTTGTTATCATCTCACATCAATCAGGAAGCAATGGCCACACTATGCATAACCTATGCATAGAGAGCAGTGTTTTCAGTCTCTGAGCTGATGAAAAGGCTAAAAATTATTTGTCTCAAAGATATATAGCAGGTTGTAGCTAAGCTGACCTAAAGCTAGACCTACCCAGTCCCAGGACATGCATGTAGCTCATGATACAGGCCAGTATGAATGTGATTCCTTCCTTCAGGGCAGGCATGGAGGGAGATGGGGGTTAATTTCCACTGGTTCTTACTTGGTACCACACACAGAAGAAAATGACTGCTTCTGAGTGTGTGCCAATGAGTATCTGATGACATAAGCTAAAATAATGAATCCCTCTACATTCTGGTTCCTAAAAGAAAAGGTATAACCTACTAGTTCAGGGCATACTAGAAGAAATAAGATATTAATAGAAACAAAGACACAGGCTGGTTCTGATGGAGTTGTACACATATAGTGGAACAGAAGGTTTTCTCCCAGTGTTAATTCACTTCACCCAGATACCCTTAATTGCTTTTTAGTTTTCTGTCTTGCAGCGAATAATGTCCTCAAATACCTAGCTTATAAAACAATATAGTTGACCTGGAGGGTAGAAATTCAGGCAAGACTGAAGTAGAGGAACAAACAGAGCAGTAAAACTATGTTTGATATCATCATGGTCTTCTACAGCTGAACAATAGCAAATTTTAAAACAATACTGTTTATTATTAAAGAATTTTCAAATAAGAAATTGAACCTTTTTGAAGTTATTCCTTCAAAATTAGTGTGATTTGCAAAAGCTCAGTGAATTTAACTATTCAAGATGTTGTCAGTATAATAAAATGTATTGGGCTTAATTTTAATCCACTCTTGGCTTCCTCTTGCCAACCTGACAATTTACTGCTGTAAATTCAAGTCAATAAAATAGTGTGTGTAAATAGGCTCAGAGAGAGATGCACTTCCAATGAGGATAGGCCTCACAAACTTTCTGCAAATTGGTGAAATCTGCCATTACTTTCCCAGTAAGTTTTCACCCAGACAGTCTTCTAGTTCCTTGTATTCTGAAGGCAGTAAATTTGAGGCAAGTTTGAATATGCCAAGAAAACCAAATGTTGGATAGTAAAGAACAGGTTAGTTTATGAGCCTCTGTTGCCCACAATGAGGACATTTAAGAGAATGTCACTCACAGCAACTTGTGGTGGTGAGTCCAGGGTGGGTGCCCGAAAGAAGAGGGGCATCCCAGGCAGATGGATTATTCTACTGCCAAATGTAGACACTGAAGCTGACTTAAAAAGCCATGATTTTGTGTCATATTGAAGTGAATTGAGCTTCTGTTCTTATGTTTCTTTGGGAACAATACAAACTACTTGAAGCATGGTCTCCTCTTTGAAATCCCAAAATTCAACCTTTGGGGCCATAATTTCTTGAGCTATGGATAACTTTTAGGAATAAGTACCATCTAGAAAGGGTACTGTGATTTTTCCTGAACCCAAATATCTGATCCTCATACATGAGAGATTTACCCTGAAGTTAAAATGAGAATTATTTCCAGAAACAATCCTTAGTTTATTTTAATATTGGTTTTAATATAAAATAAAATTTTTTATTTTCATATAGGCAAACTATGTGCTCAGGGATCCCTCCAGGCCAAGCTCAGAAAGCCATATATAGTACCGAGGATTGAACCCAAGTCAGTTTTGTGCAAAGCAAGTGCTCTCACCACGTGGTTTCCAGTTCCAAGGGGTTCCAGCCACCGAAGCTGCTCTGAGGCTGGGTCAAGCACGTGCCTGCCACCTCTGGCTGCTTGCAAGCTATTGGCCTCTTTTTTGCCCTACCTCATGGTCTGTTGCCACAATTTCTCCACCGGGAGCATCTGGGTGTCCAGAATTCAAAGTGATTCAAACTAAAAGTCCAGTCTGAAATTTTCAAAGTCAAAGTCCAAATTCAAGCCAAAGGTCATTCTGAGAAAATCAGTCCGTTTTTAATACAGTCCTTTTTCTCCTTCGTTTCCAATCTAGGCTTTTAATGAGTCTTTGAGGAGGCCGAGGTTTTTGTTTCTTGTAACAAAGTTTGAGTCCTGGGCCTGGGCCTGGGCCTGGGATGGAGGTGATGCAAGCTTCCATCACCTTTGTTTCAATGGCCTTTAAGCCCCCAGGTGGGGTGTCGGCCATCTTTGAAAATCGCTCCACATAGGGACCCAAAGCTTTGGGCTCAATGCATTTGAAAAGAGCCAAAATAAGACTGAAGAGCAGAAATCTCACTATCATCGCTGTTTTCTTGGGTCCAGGATTTAGATCCACATTCAGGGTGCCAGATGTAGTCTTACAGCCCCTAGGGTGGGCTTGGATGGAGATGGAGGCCCCGGCCACGAGGCTCCATCCCCCATTAACCGGCAGGTCATCATCTTCAGGTGGTCACTGCGGGAATCAGACTCACTCAGACAGGCTTCAGGGAGTATCAGCTTTATTCATACCCTATCCATCACATGTGTGGTCAATCTCAACCATTTACACATGCTATTCTTAGCTTGCCCTGCGTCTTAACTTTTCCAGCCATGTCTCCTCCTCTTACCTCTCCATGCTGGCAAAAGACCTCAATCCCCTGGGTCAAAGGCCTTATCTAACCTTCCCAAGACCCCTCCCAGAAATGGGCGGGGTCTTGCAGGTAAAGATACACGTAATATCCGCCCAAGACCCCTTCCAGAAATGGGCGGGTCTTGCAGGTACATACACCTAAAATCAGGGTGTAGTCACACCCCTGTACTCTCTTTGATTCTTAAAAAGGTAGAGCAATAGGGGTCCCTTTTCAAGACTATGGCACTTTCAAGATCGTTTTAAGAATGTTTCAAGGCATTTCAAGACAGTTTCATATTTGAGATTTTGTTTGCAAGGAGCACAGGTTTGGGTTAAAGACAGAGGGTGACTTGGGGTTAGCATGCCTAACTATTGGGCTCTGAGAGGTCAGCAAAGAAGAGAGGCTTATTAAATTAAGATAATTTTCAGGAACGAGATTTCAATGGGCTTATAGAAGTCTTTGAAAGATCATACAGGTGCACTGAGACTACAAAAGTCCAAGCAGAGAAAAATTCCATTAAGTACTTGCCTGATTTCTTATTATTCATTGAAAATTAAAGATCAAAATTTAAATTATGTGGATGTTAAAAGGAAGTCCTCTTAGCAATGACTAGCCTAGGCTCTGTAGGAATGAAGACAAACCCAAAGTAATCAAGAAATTGTAAAATGGGCACATTCCCTGAAGGATTATAGATAAATCAGAAAAAAATATTCCAAAATGTCAGGAAATCTAAAGCAAAAGATGGGAATAACCTTTCAAGGGCCCCAGGGGTAGAGTACATCCTTTTATTACAGAGAAAAGGAAGAGAAAAGGAAATGATGACCTCTCTTCAACCCCATCCTCAAGTGCTGGAGTCTGGAAACCTCATTAAGCCTGTGGAAATAATCTGAAAATGAGATGAACTTTTCTTTAAAGTATCTAGTTTATACTTATCAGAGGACTTCATGTCATCATATTAGAGCCACCTGACAAGGATGTGGAAGGCTGTTAAGGCAGCAGGAGGGTTAGGGTGCTGGATTTGATATCTATTTGGATTTACAGGAATGCAGCTGAGCTGGTGTTTTATTAGGGCTGGTGAACTCAGGCTACCAAGAGAGCAGTTGAGAGAACAGAACTGCAGCAAACCACAGCAGAGTGATGGGATAGTTTGAGAAAAACATCTTTATACTGTGTGCTGATGCCACAAAGTACTGACAAAGTCAAATAAGAGAAAATTATTTTGCAAGATTTAAGAGGTCCATAGGAAAGTGTACAACATTCATTACTTCACTCATTCAGCAGATATATATAAATACATAAAATATAAATACATGTATATGTATATAAAATATATAAATACATAAATATGTAGTCCAAGTAATCTTACTGTGTGCAAGATTTTATCCTACACATGAGGACAACTAGTATCATGTCATAAAAGTTGACTTTCCTCATCCCCAATCTACCTAAATTGCCCACAACAGGTAGGGTGGCTGGATTCGAGTGCTTCCTTGAACTTTATCTTGGCTTTTCAGGTCACCCACTTGTGTCAGGCATTGGTGTCTTCCATAGAGACACGTAGTTTGGGCTCATATGTGGAGAACACTCACCATGAATCTGAATGTAGCAACTCACATAAGAAAAAGAGAGTCCTGTCACATTTACTCCTCCAACTCTGTTCAAGGGCAGGAGTGGAGCAGAGGATGAGATTGAGTTAGAGATATAATGTACAATGATAGAGAGGCCACAACTGGAAGGTGATAGTGCCAAATGAGGTTCCCAATCATGCTCTACATGACATTCTCTAACAGAAGTTTTTATTGTTGATCCATAGGATAGAGCAGAAGAAAAACACGCTATGTACTGACCACAGCAAGCAAATATGAACCCCTAGGATTAGGGCCATGTAATTAAAGTACAGTATTCCTGGTTAAATCTGCTTCTGCTAGGGCTTAATATTGACTATTTTGTTTTGCTTTGCTTTGTGTTTTGGCTAACTTTCTGGCCTCCATCCACTGGGAGTGTTTCTGAAATCCAAGTCTTTCAGAACCCTTATTCATCTCTCCAAAGAAGGAGAATAAGTTTAGAAGCCACCTCCCTCCCTACAGATAGGAGTTTAATGACTTCTTCATAGGAAATCTGAAAGTTGCTGAAACATCAGAGAAACTGGAGAACCTGTGAGTAAGTGGTATAGCTATACATCTAAGCAGGGTATCCCCTGTTGATATAAAGAGATCCAAGGAAACTCTTAAATATGACAACCAATTGAACATTGCTATAAGACAGATGATATCTTGCCCCAAGCACCAGAATTGTATTGTGGCTATTATCATCACTCCAAGGGAGGGTCCATTCTTCTACACTAGTGGAGGATCTATCATCATTGTGGTATTCATCCCAGGGCCTCACCTTCCAATGTCTTCAGTACTCACAATGTAATAATTTTCCTAAATCATTGATGTTTACAACAGTGCGGTAAGATGAAACAAATAAGGACATTCTGGAGAATGTGTATCAATAGGGGAAGATGCAAGAGGTATAGAGTTCATAGTATGCACCAATCTGATCCTTTGATCACCAAAAGCAAAGGATTATGTCCTTTTGAGTCTTCGGTTTTATTTAAGTCTTTGACTATTTATCCTGCTTCTTGCAGTTGCCACTACAGAGAGAATCCACTTTCATTTCACCTCTAGCACTTGTGGAATAGGGTAAAAGAATGAGAGTCTATTCAAAGTCAGACTCATCATGGGCTAAACCTCCCTCCTCCCCTAACAGTCCTGCCCAGCACTCTTTCTAAAAGGCTTTTTGCATGAGTGATCCATACAAATTTAATTTGGGACTCACAATAGAATGGCCACATAGAACCATTGGCCATTCAACTACTGGGTGAAAAATTAAATATATGGATCATCTTCAAGAGGGAAGTTTGGTGGATAATGCTACTTTCTTTGCCAAGGGTTGAAGGCCAGGACTAAACGAGACCTCAAATGTTTCAAAGATGCTCAAGTCATATCTGAAAACTCAGGTATGTTCTGAAAGAACTGAACCAAAAGATAGCCCAGGGATAAGAATGCAATCATGACACAGAAGAGCTACAGCTAATGAAGAGGAAAAAGTGAAAAAAAATTATCTGTGATCTATCCACGGATATGTTTTATTTGAAAATATATTAGTCTGTGTTGGTATAGATGTACCAGTCTATTAAATTTCTTGTTATGAAGAGCCCTTACATCCTGCCATTCTCAGCTTAACAAGGTTTCTTTTCCTAGAACACTCTTTGCAACATTCTCAGGCCTATTATCCTGCTTTATTTCTCCATGAAATACATATTTTATATATGTTTTTTGTTTCCCTAGCATTCCTGTGAGCTAGATCTGACATACACAAGAATCATGGATGACTCTTAGAAACGTTGAATCAAAAGAGAAGCATTCAGGTTGGCATGTGAATATATGCACTTATCCAATGATAAACATGAATTAGTGCTGGAATTAGACTGCACTCAGGGAAAGGCTATTTTTATTTGTTTTTATATATACAGAGTAGTTGACAATGTATTAGTGTGTTTTCTCATTCAATGCTTTCTCATTTCTCATGCAATTTCTCATTTCTCATGTAATTGGCAATGCTATCTCCACATAAGTAGCACCATACTGTGTATTTTGAGAAGGGAAAAGCTGATTTTGGATTAGGAGGCTTATTAAAAAATTGTGAGGTTAAAGAAAGAAACAGCATCTTTAGAATGTCTCAATGAAGAGAAAATTGTAATAAGCTGGTCGCAAATGATTGGAGACAAAAAAGTAACTAAACCAAATGGTTTCTTCTCAGTAAGGGATAAAAGGTGTGGTCCGATGGAGAAGGACCAAGGGAATATGATTCTCTATAGTGTGGCCCTGGTCTTGTTCCTGGCCCTGGGAGCATCCACCTTCTGGGGTGTAAGTGGGTTTGGTAATCTCTGTTCTTCTTCAGTTGTAATAAACTAATATATGCAGAAAGAACACATGTAAAAAGACTGTATGCAGAGTGACTTGCTGCTCAACTACAAGGCACAAACCCAGAGTCCAATACCCTATTTAAAAAGATAAAGCACTGGGTGAGTTTTTAAGTATTTTATTCACTAAATTTTAAAATTGGGTTCCAACTGATTTGCAACACTAAATTGCAGGTATCTATGATGTCTCCATATATCAAAACAGGTCAGTTCCCAGCCACTATTATCCAATCCCTTATAACAATTCTACCTACCTGAACCCCTCTGCTTTGGAAGTCTTCATCCTGTTGTCAGAGCCTCTGGGCTTACTCTTGCTATGCTTTGTTTGTTTGCATCATTTTCTTCTTAGATAAGTGAAATCACATGGTATTTGTCTCTCTCCACCTGACTTATTTTTTAGTCTCATATTTTAAGATTCATCTAAATATATCTAAGAAGCATTTAATTTTACTTTGAATTTTTTATTTTAGTCATCAGAATTTACAATACAATGGTAGAGTTTTAGACATACTATGCTCCAGTACCACAACTTCTACCACAGCCTACCATCATGCTCATCTTATCCCTCCCACCTGGTAAGATTAGTTCTAAGCTTTTATTGTCTTTAGGCAATTATTTGATTACTCGGTTTCTTTATACCCCATGCATAAGAGAAATCATTATGTCTTCACTGTCCTTCTGATCAACTCTCTCAGCATAATACTCTCCAGATTCACATAGCAGCAAATTGCATTATGTCATATTTTCTTATAGCCAAGTATTATATTTTGATAGACAATTGTATTTCATTCTGTATGCTGTCCATAGTTTCTTTATCCAGTCATCTGGTTCTTGGACACTTGGGTTGTTTCCATATTTGGTTAAGAAATATTTGGGGGGAGGGCACAGGAAGGAGGGCGGGTAGATTCTGGCTTCCGGTTCTCTACCGAATTCTTTCTTGATCTGGAGGCTGGCTCTAGCCGGCATGGGGTCTTGGGAGATCCCATGTCGAAGGCTTTCTCCCTAGCTTGGGCGCACTGGGAGCCTTGGTAGGCCCCCAGCCATCCCCTCTCTTGCCCCCCGGACTCCAGGCCTTCCTGGGGTGGCAGCCCAGGTGGCCAGAAAAGGTGGGTCCAAATTAAGGGTGCTTAGAGCTGTTCATTTTTACTAAGGCAGATGCTGGCCATTTCTTAGTAGTCTACATGTTCAAAGCAGCGTGGGGACTATAGCCCCCGAGCACACAGTATATATTAATAGTATATTCTATCCTTAAGTTATGTTTTGTGTATGTAGAATGTCCATCTGGTATTCTGCCCTTTCGCACACCCCTGTAAAGCTCATTTTCTTTTTTTTTCTTTTTTCTTTTTGGTTTTTGGGCCACACCTGGCAGTGCTCAGGGGTTACTCCTGGCTGTCTGCTCAGAAATAGCTCCTGGCAGGCACGGGGTACCATATGGGACACCGGGATTCGAACCAACCACCTTTGGTCCTGGATCGGCTGCTTGCAAGGCAAACGCCTCTATGCTATCTCTCTGGGCCCTGTAAAGCTCATTTTCACTCCTTAACTTTATCACCCCCAACCATCAGTACACTCCATTTACCCTTTTTAACTTCAGTACTGCACTGTCCTAATCACACACCAAAGTGGTGCACTGGATTTAACAACCCCCAACTATTTTAAAAGACTTAAAATGGACACGTATGGCTTGACATACAACCACCTTGACAACAACCACCTGCTTACAGGACAGAGCCCTCTGCATTGCCCTTTTATTGTGAGGTGAAACTAGAGGATGCTCTACACCATCCTGACTTCAATTTAGGTTATGCAGATTCCAGGAGCTTTAATACAGAAAAATGATACCAACAACAGATACTGTGAAAAATAAAAGTGTATTGGCACTACAGACAATGACTTGGATTGGACAAACTAGTCTGCCTGAAGCCTAGAGTTGGTCTTATGCCAGAAAACTTCAGAGGTAGGGTCTCCTTGTATTTAGGCCAAGGCTTTTCCTTTCCATGTCCCTCATATTTTGACGGGCCTATGCAAACAAAAACTGCAACTCTAACACTGTTTTTACGGTGCTCCTTTGACTCTAATCCTTAAAAAAAAAAAACCACTTAAACTTTTGAGGTTAACTTAAACTAATATGCATGTGCAAGGAAATGTAAAAAAATACTATGCCTTCAATGTTTAAGGAGTTACATAAGTTTTATGGCCTTAATTGCTTTGTGTGCTGCTAAGAAATGTTATAATGTACTACAATCTGGGGACTTGAGGGACAAAGTAATTGTACATGGGTTCTATTTTACTTTTCTTAATGTCCTTTGGCTGAGAGTTCAAAATTAAGGTATCAGCAAGGGGTTTTCTTCTAAGAATTTGTTTAGGGGTAATTGATCTTCCACTGTAACTTTACTTTGTCCTCTTTCTTTGCATCTTTGTTCTCATAATTAAAAATAAATGTATTTAAAAAAAGAAATATTTTAAATATGTACATATAGCATTTTTTAAAATCTCTGATTTGGAGAGAAATTCACTACTTGTCAGCTCACTGCTTTCCTTCAGAACTCTGCCTTTGCACAAGAATTCACCACTGTATATGGCTACACTTGGTTTCCCCATTTGCTGGAATCATTACCTCCAATACCATAATGGACCTTTTACTCAGCTCAGATTACTTTCCAAAGCTCCATACTTCTCATCTAGCTCTTCCTCCTCTCAATTAACCTATACACCTGAACTTTAAGCATTTCTTCTTAGTCAAGAGACAAAAAACTCCTTCCTTCCTAAAATATATGCTATAGTCCTTGCTTCTCCTGGCCATTGCCTAATTCAACCACTACTGTTGAATTTTAATAATAACTTAGACTGTGAATTTTCAGGCTGTACTTGCAAAACTTACCTTCATGGCTCACATAAGTAGCTTCTTCTGGCTCTACATATTTGTGTTCTTCCTGGAACATCTACTAACTTTCTTAATTTATGAAACTCCAACTTACCTTGAAGCCCTGTTTAGTATTTTTCTACCTTATAGCCTTAGAAAGGATTATTTGTTTTTATCTGCTCTCCTGTAGACAAGTTTCTTACAGATTATATGCAGGCATCTGTCTCGGAAATGGGGGAAATCAAGTTGAAAATGGGAGGTCACTGCTCCCATAGGGATATACCTAGGAACACACACACACAATTCATAAATACAAACATACATACTTACTTTAGTTTTCTAGGGCCACACCTGGTGTACTCAGGAGTCGTTTCTAAAAGTCCTGGAAATTGAATCATACCAAGAATAAGCCCTGATGCCCATGAATCAATTCAGAGAGCCTGGAACACTGACAGCTCAGCAGGTCTAGTTTATTCTCTAAGGCAATTCTTGGGCATTCCCAACAAAGGAGGGAGCAAAATTACAACTTGGAGTTAAACCGTGAGCAATGGACCATGTCTTGAGATAATCCAGGGCACACAAACTTGGAAATTACATATCACTCAGTGAGAGAACTTAAAACAGTACATAATTTACTAAGAAATTGGTATCTGCTTCAGTCCATGGCACTAAAGAGAGTTTTTTAATTAATTTATTTAAATACTGTCGATACAGATTGCTCATTATAAAGTCTTTCACTGACACAAAGTAATTTATGATTGAGTTTCAGACATGCAATAAACAAAACCCATCACCAGTGCACATTTCCTGCCACCAATGTTCCTTCCCAGTCTCCCTCCTGCCCCACCTGCTTGCATATGGGCATAAAGTTTTCCTCTCTTTTTCTCCCACTCTCACTTCATTTTCCCTCAGACAATGTGGTTTGCATTATTGGTAATAAGGGGTATTCCACCTATCACATTATTTCCATTCAGCACCCAATTGTTTTCCAGAGAGATCATTCCACTGTCATTGTCATAGTGGTTCCTTCTTACCCTAACTCAGTGCTTCTCAAATAGTGGGGTGCACCCCCAGGGGGGGCATGAGGGTCCATAAAGGGGGGCACGTTTAACCTCAGCAAACACTGTCATAACAAGCTAAGCCCCCCCGTGTTTATGTCTCTGTGTCTTTGGAGCTGAGAATTGCTGTGTCCTGCTTCAAACCCCGCTTCAAAAGCTATGCATTGCAAAACATGCTCATTGTAGCCATTAATCCAGACATCACCTCTGATTAAAAAGTCAGCTCAAATTATTTTATATATTTTTTGTTTTGCTGGTTAACACGTTTTTTAATAAAGATACTATTTACAGTCATGCAGGGAGCGCGAAAAAAGTTTTCTTCTTCCTAGGGGGGCATGACAGAAAATAATTGAGAAGCACTGCCCTAACTGCACTTTCCCACTACTTGTGGTAAACTTCATTCCATGAATTGGTATTCCTGGATCTTATTTCTATTATTTCTATTGTGTTTGATGTTATTACCATACTATCTTTTTTCTTATATCCCCAAAATGAGTGAAATAATTCCAACTATCCCTCCCACTACCAGGGGTCTCAAACTCGCAGCCCACGGGCTGCAAACGGCCCTCTGTACAACATTTTGTGGCCTTGCACTAGAGGAATCTTTTTGTTTTGTTTTGTTTTGTTTTAGTTGTTTGGGTCACACCCCCCAATCAAGGCTTATTACTAACTTTGCACTCAAGGATCACCCCGACTTTGCCTCCTACGGCCCCCAGGTAAATTGAGTTTGAGACCACTGCACCCATTTCACTCAACATGATATTCTCTCTATCATTCATGTATAAGCAAATTTCATGATTAATTTTTTTAACAGCTGTGTAGTCTTTCATTGTGCAAATGTGCCACCTTTATCCACTTATCTGTTGCTGGGCACTTGGGTTATTTCAGATTCAGACTATTGTGAATACAGCTGAGATAAGCATAGGGATGCAGAGGGCTCTTCTACAACTGTGTTTTTGGGATACCTAGGTTATATTTCTGGGAGTGAAATTGCTGGGTCAGATGAAGGCTCAATTACTAGGTTTTTTAAAATTTAAACAATATGGATACAAAATTGTTCATGGTTGAGTTTCAGTCATACAATGTACATGACCCTTCACCAGTGCACATTTCCCTTTCAGTGCACCAATGTCCTTCCATCCACACATGCTGCCTGTCTCTGGGACAGGGGTAGATATACTATTTCTTTCTTTTCCTCTTTTTACTTTATGCCATTGTGATTTGCACTATTATTAAGAAGGGGTTATAGGCATATCACTTTATTCCCTTTCGGCACCCAGTTCTTATCCAGAATGCTCAATTTCAAATATTATTGTCATAATGGACCCTTTTCAACCTTTATTGCACTCACAGCTTTTTACCACAAGCTTCCTACCTATTATTGAGTGGTCCTCCTGATTCTCATCATTATTGTCTCTGAATATTATTACCAAACTATTTTTATTTTTCTTATATTCCACAAATGAGTGAGATTGTTTTATTTCTACCCCTCTCCATTAGATCATTTCACTCAGCATATTACTCTCCATATCCATCCATGTATAAGCAAATTTCATTACTTCAATATTTTATAATAGCTACGTAGTATTGCATTGTGAAGATGCACCATAGTTTCTTTAGCTACTTATCTGATTTTGGACACAAGGGTGATTTTCAGACTTTGGCTATTGTAAATAGTACTGTGATGAATATAGAAATGCAGAGGACTTTTTTACAAGGTGGTTTGTGTTCTTAAAAGTATATCCCTGCTTGCCTGCGCTAGCCTTGGACGGACCGTGGTTCAATCCCGCGGCATCCCATATGGTCCCCCAAGCCAGGAGCGACTTCTGAGTGCATAGCCAGGAGTAACCCCTGAGTGTCACCGGGTGTGGCCCAAAACCAAAAAAAAAAAAAAAAAAAAAAAGGAGGGTCCCCTGTTTGGGACATCAGGCAGGGAAAATCCACGAATCTATGCCTGTCCAGTGGGGCCCAACTGTGAAAACCTGTGAGTGCTATCTGTAAATGTCTGTCTACTGTCCTCTTGCGTGAAACTCTTGGAAGTGGGGCAAAAGAGGCTCCAGCAGAGCACGGCCGCTTCGCTTCCTACACGGCAGTGTGCTCTTTTTAAGAAAAGAACACCATCGCAACAAGAAGAAAAAATCACACTAAGAACTGTGCTATATCACAGAAGCAAGCATTTCTCTCCGGACTGTCTACTCTGTTGCATGCTCGGGCCTAAGATTTGATCCTGTGAGAGACTTCATCCACAAAGGACTTCCCTCCCTGGGAGGCAAGTCGACCCATCCAGAAAGGGTGGAGCCAGAGGAGTGCGGCTGCTTACATCATTTAGCCAATGAATACCACCACAACACGTAGAAAAACCCACAATACAAGTGTGACAATGGGGAAACAACGCAGGCCAGCATCAGACATAGAGAATGAAGAGGACAATTCTGATGACCAGATAATGGCCAACCAACTAATCAACCTCTCAGATAAGGACTTTAGACAAGCAATATGGAAGATGCTCAAAGAACTCAAAGAAACCATGGATAGAGTTGAACAAAACACTAACAAGAACCAAGAAAATATGAAGACAGAAATCACAAAACTCCAAACTGAAATAACATGTAAACTAACAGGTCTGAAAAACTCAGTAAACGAAGTGAATGACAAAATGGATAAGCTCTGGAACAGGGTATCAGAAGCTGAGAATAGACTTGGCGCTGTGGAAGATGAGATATATAACAATTCCATACAGCAGGAGAGATTGGAAAAAAAAAACTTAAAGCAAATGAGCAGACAATGGAAAAATTAGTCAAAGAATGGGAACAGATGAAAATGGAAGTCTATGATAAGATCAACAGAAACAACTTAAGAATCATTGGAGTCCCAGAGACCCAGGAAGAAAATTTCCAGGAAGAATCAATGGTCAAGAACATCATTAAAGAGAAACTTCCAGAGCTAAAGAATATATGTGATCAAATCCTGCATGCTCGAGAGTACCAACCAAAAGAGACCCTAGAAAAACCACCCCAAGACACATCCTAGTCACAATGACAAATCCCACAGATAGAGACAGAATTCTGAAAACAGCAAGATCAAAAGGGGAAATTACGTTCAAGCAAGCATCCTTGATATTTACAGCAGACCTGTCACAAGAAACACTCAATGCCAGAAAGCAGTGGTGGGATATTGTGACAAGACTGAATGAAATGAATGCTTCACCCAGAATACTATACCCAGCAAAACTCACTTTCCGGTTTGAAGGAAGAATATATGGTTTCACAGACAAAAAACAGCTCAGAAACTTTACAGACTCAAAACCAGTCTTAAGAGAAAAACTGAAAGACCTAATTTAAGACAAGACTAACCAAAAGACACACCAAATCTCGATATAAAGATGGCATTAAATCCCAGGACAATTCTTTCTCTCAACGTCAATGGACTAAATGCACCAGTCATGAGACACAGAGTGGCTAAATGGATCAAAAAACTCAATCCAACCTTCTGCTGCCTACAAGAAACACACCTGAATAGTCAGAACAAACATAGACTCAAAATAAAAGGCTGGAGAAAAGTTATCCAAGCAAACAACACCCATAAAAAAGATGGAGTGGCCATACTAATAACAGATAATGCAAACTTTATACTCAGGAAGATTGTAAGGGACAAAGATGGACATTTTATATTAATCAAGGGGTATGTAGAGCAGGAAGAAATCACTCTCCTAAACATATATGCACCGAATGAGGGGCCAGCAAAATATTTAATACAACTGTTGACAAATCTGAAAAATAATATCAATAACAACACAATAATTGTGGGGGACCTTAACACGGCTTTGTCAACACTGGATAGGTCAACCAGACTGAAACCCAACAAGAATATACTAGACCTGAGAAGAGAAATGGAAGAAAGAGGCCTAGTGGATATATATAGGACACTCCATCCCCAGAAACCTGAATGCACATTCTTCTCCAATGTACATGGGACATTCTCCAGGATAGACTACATGCTGGCACATAAAACATACCTCCATAATATCAAGAGAATAGAAATTTTGCAGACTACCTTCGCTGACCACAAGGTTCTGAAATTATTTGTGAATTCCAAAGGGACTCAGAAGAAAAACATTAACACCTGGAAGATAAACAGCCTCATACTGAATAATCAGTGGGTCTGAGATGAAATCAAGGAGGAAATCAAAAGGGTCCTGGAAATAAATGACAATAAAGACACAAACTATCAAAACTTATGGGACACAGCAAAAGCAGTACTGACAGGAAAATTTATAGCTTTGCAAGCACACATCAGGAAGGAAGAAGGAGCTTACCTGAGTAGCTTAATGACACAGCTAATAGAACTAGAAAGTGCTCAACAAAAGGACCCAAAAATAGAAAGACAAAAGGAAATAACAAAGCTGAGAGCAGAAATCAATGAAGTGAAAACCCAAAAAACAATTTGAAAGATCAACGAAAGCAGAAGTTGGTTCTTTGAAAAAATAAACAAGATTGATAGACCACTGGCAAACCTAACAAAGAAAGAGAGAGAGAAATTTGATAACTCGTATTAGTAATGAAAAAGGAGAGATCACTACTGATATGACAGAGATTCAAAGGGTAATCAGAAACTACTTTGAGAAACACTACGCCACTAAAAATGAGAACCTGGAAAAAATGGATAAATTCTTGGACTCTTATAATCTTCCACGGTTGAAGGAAGAGGATGTAGCATATCTAAACACCTTCATCACCATTGATGAAATTAAAACGGTAATCAAATGTCTGCCCAAAAACAAAAGCCCAGGCCCAGATGGATTCACTAATGAATTCTTTCAAACTTTCCAAGAGGAACTACTACCAATCCTGGCAAGACTCTTTCATGAAATTGAACAACAGAAACACTTTCAAATAGCTTTTATGAAGCCAACATCACCTTGATACCTAAACCAAGCAGAGATGCTACAAAAAAAGAAAATTACAGACCAATATCGCTGATGAATGCAGATGCAAAGATCCTCAACAAAATCCTGGCAAATAGGATACAATGCCACATTAAGAAGATCATCTACTACGATCAAGTAGGTTTCATCCCAGGAATGCAAGGATGGTTTAAAGTCTGTAAATCTATCAACATAATACACAACATCAATAACAAGAAAAATAAAAACCACATGATCATATCAATAGATGCAGAGAAAGCATTTGATAAGGTCCAACACCCATTCTTGATCAAAACTCTCAGCAAGATGGGAATGGAAGGAACCTTTCTCAATATAGTGAAGGCCATCTACCACAAGCCAGTGGCAAATATTATCCTCAATGTAGAAAAACTAAAAGCCTTCCCTCTAAATTCTGGCACAAGACAAGGCTGTCCTCTCTCACCACTCCTATTCAACATAGCACTGGAAGTACTTGCTATAGCAATTAGGCAAGAAAAAGATATCAAGAGAATCCAGATTGGAAAGGAAGAAGTCAAGCTCTCACTGTTTGCAGATGACCTGATACTCTACTTAGAAAACCCTAATGACTCTACCAAAAAGCTTCTAGAAATAATAGACTCATATAGCAAGGTGGCAGGCTACAAAATTAACACACAAAAATCAATGGCCTTTCTATACACCAATAGTAATAAGGAAGAAATGGACATTAAAAAAACAACCCCATTCACAATAGTGCCACACAAACTCAAATATCTTGGAATCAACTTGACTAAAAATGTGAAGGACCTATACAAAGAAAACTATAAAACTCTGCTCCAAGAAATAAGAGAGGACACGCGAAAATGGAAACACATACCCTGCTCGTGGATTGGCAGGATTAACATCATCAAAATGGCAATACTCCCCAAGGCATTATACAGATTTAATGCTATCCCTCTAAAGATACCCATGACATTCTTCAAAGAAGTGGATCAGGCACTTTTGAAATTCATTTGGAACAATAAACACCCTTGAATAGCTAAAGCAATCATTGGGAAAAAGAATATGGGAGAAATTACTTTCCCCAACTTTAAACTGTACTACAAAGCAATAGTTATCAAAACAGCATGGTGTTGGGATAAGGACAGGCCCTCAGATCCGTGAAATAGGCTTGAATACTCAGAAAATGTTCCCCAGACATACAATCACCTAATTTTTGATAAAGGAGCAGGAAATCCTAAATGGAGCAGAGAAAGCCTCTTCAACAAGTGGTGTTGGCAAAATTGGATAGCCGCTTGCAAAAAATTGAACTTAGACCCCCAGCTAACATCATGTATGAAGGTAAAATCCAAATGGATTAAAGACCTCGATATCAGCCCCAAAACCATAAGATATATAGAACAGCACATAGGCAAGACACTCCAGGACATTACAGGCATCTTCAAGGAGGAAACTGCACTCTCCAAGCAAGTGAAAGCAGAGATTAACAGATGGGAATATATTAAGCTGAGAAGTTTCTGCACCTGAAAGGAAATAGTGCCCAGGATACAAGAGCCACCCACTGAGTGTGAGAAACTATTCACCCAATACCCATCAGATAAGGGGACAATCTCCAATATATACAAGGCACTGACAGAACTTTACAAGAAAAAAACATCTAATCCCATCAAAAAATGGGGAGAAGAAATGAACAGACACTTTGACAAAGAAGAAATACAAATGGCCAAAAGACACATGAAAAAGTGCTTCACATCACTAATCATCAGGGAGATGCAAATCAAAACAACCATGAGATACCACCTCACACCCCAGAGAATGGCACACATCACAAAGAATGAGAATAAACAGTGTTGGCGGGGATGTGGAGAGAAAGGAACTCTTATCCACTGCTGGTGGGAATGCCGTCTAGTTCAACCTTTATGGAAAGTGATATGGAGATTCCTCCAAAAACTTGAAATCGAGCGCTCATATGATCCAGCTATACCACTCCTAGGAATATACCCTAGGAACACAAAAATACAATACAAAAACCCCTTCCTTACATCTATATTCATTGCAGCACTATTTACCATAGCAAGACTCTGGAAACAACCAAGATGCCCTTCAACAGACGAATGGCTAAAGAAACTGTGGTACATATACACAATGGAATATTATGCAGCTGTCAGGAGAGATGAAGTCATGAAATTTTCCTATACATGGATGTACACGGAATCTATTATGCTGAGTGAAATAAGTCAGAGAGAGAGAGAAAAACGCAGAATGGTCTCACTCATCTATGGGTTTTAAGAAAAATGAAAGACATTCTTGCAATAATAATTTTCAGACACAAAAGAGAAAAGAGCTGGAAGTTCCAGCTCACCACAGGAAGCTCACCACAGTGATGAGTTTAGTTAGAGAAATAACTACATTTTGAACTTTCCTAATAATGAGAATGTATGAGGGAAATGGAGAGCCTGTTTAGAGTACAGGCGGAGGTCGGTTGGGGAGGAGGGAGACTTGGGACATTGGTGCTGGGAATGTTGCACTGGTGATGGGTGGTGTTTTTTACATGACTGAAACCCAAACACAATCATGTATGTAATCAAGGTGTTTAAATAAAAAAAGTATATCCCTTAGATTGGTGTTCAGGACCATATAGAAGCTCAATATCTGGCTTTGTGAAGAAATATCAATATTGTTTTCCAAAAAGGTTGGATCAATCTGCATTTCCAGCCCCTTTTCCCTGCATCCCTGACAATATTGGTTGTTCATGTTCTTTGTGATATGTGCCCATTTCTGTGATGTGAGATGTTGTCTCATTGTTATTTTAATTTGCATCTCCCTAGTGATTACTGATGTGGATAGTTTTTTATGTGCCTTTTAGCTATCTGTATTTCTTCTTTAAAGAAATGTCTGTATATTTCTTCTCATTTTTGGATGGAGTTAGATGATTGTTCTTGCTAAGTTCTACCAGTGCCTTGCATATGTTATATATTAAACTTTTATAAGATGGGTATTGGTTGAATATTTTTTCCCATTACTTGGGTAGCCTTTGAATCCTAGTCACTGTTTTCTTTGAGCCACAGATGTTTCTTACTTTAATATAATCCCATTCATTTACCTTTGCCTCCACTTGCTTGGTCAATGACATTTCACTCTTGAAGTTGTCCTTAGCCTCAATGCCATGGAGCATTCTGCCTACATTTTCCTCTATGTATCCTATGGCTTCAGATTGATATCAATGTCTTTAAACCACTTTAATTTGACTTTTGTGCATACCATTGGAGAGTTCTGAGCTTACTTTTTTGCATGTAGTTGATTAGTTTTCCCAACGCCACTTGTTGAAGGACCTTTCCTTGCTCCACTTTGTATTTTTTGCCCCTTTATCAAAGATGAATTGAACATATTCCTGGGGTCAGTCTCATATAATTTAAGTTTACTCTATTAATCTGAGAGTCTGTCTTTATTCCAATACTTTGTTGTTTTAATAACTACTGGTATTTATTATAGTTTAAAGTTTGAGAAAGTGATGCCTCCCATCATCTTCTTTCCCCCAAGGATTTCTTTAGCTATTTGTGGAAGTTTATTATTCCATATGAATTTTATAATTGTTTGATCTATTTTATAAAAAATATGAGTATCCTTATAGAGATTACATTAAATTTTGTACAGTGAATTTGTAAAGTATTGACATTTTAGTTATCTTATTATTTTTTTTTTTGGTTTTTGGGTCACACTCGGCAGCGCTTAGGGGTTACCTCTCGCTCTACACTCAGAAATCGCTCCTGGCAGGCTTGGGGGACCATATGGGATGCCGGGATTTGAACCATCAACTTTCTGCATGCAAGGCAAATGCTTTACCTCCATGCTATCTCTCTGGCCCTCATTTTAGTTATCTTAATCCTCCAATAATTAAGCAAGGGATATGGTTCCATTTCATTGCATCCTATTCATTTTTTTCATTTATTTATTGAAGTAATGTTTTATAGTTTTCTTTGTATAGCTTTTTCACTTCCTTTGTTTAAAATCAAATACTCCAACTAGGCAGGGAAGGGAAGTCTTGCGGCACCAGGAAAGCATTGTCACCAGGTAAGTGGCTCCCACCACCAAT
This sequence comes from Suncus etruscus, assembly GCF_024139225.1. NCBI lineage: Eukaryota > Metazoa > Chordata > Mammalia > Eulipotyphla > Soricidae > Suncus > Suncus etruscus. The sequence continues at coordinate 111,832,433 of NC_064857.1, read as the reverse complement.
GACTAAAGCAGAAGAGTCTGTTTGGCAGCACCTGGAAAGCTCCAGGTAAGCGAACCCCTGCACCAAGGACTGAGGCAGAAATAAGAGTCTTTTTGGAAGCACCTGGAAAGAATTACTGACTAATTGACCCATACCTCCAAGGTCTGAGGCAGGAAAGAGAATCTGTTTTGGCAGCACCTTGGAAAGCGCTAGGTAAGTGAAACTCTACCAAGGACTGAGGCAGAAATCAGAGTCTGGCACAGCCCCGAGGAATCTTCAGCTAAATGACCCCTGCCATCAAGGACAGAGCTAGAGGAACATGGCCACTTCATGTTTCCCTGCAGTAAATGAGCTACAGCATGACCCATAGAAAACACCACACTGCAAGTGTGTCAAAGGGGAAAAATGCACACTTCCACCATACTTAAAGAATGAAGATGTGTCTTTCTGCGGGAGGCAGCCCAGAAGACACCAAGGAACAAAATCTCTCCAGGACCCACATTCGGTAAGATGTCCCCATCCAACCAATGTGGGGCTGATTCATACCCGGTGAGTGGGCACCCAGAGCCATTATAAAGGACTGCAGCCCTGCTCCCTGCCTTCTTTCTGCGGGAGGCAGCTATTAAGGCTCTGCAGGGTGGGATACTTGCCCTGCTGAGAGGAAGTTCTTTTAAATCACTGAATCTGCAATAACTTACAACATGGACACAGACAACCGTGTCTCTGCAAATTATAAGAGGGTAGTATAAACAACTTATGATATGCATGTGTGAATACTTCAATATGGAGACAATTGTAATATAGCTCAATTAACTTGATGAATTATTAGTAACCATTGTTAATGGTTTTTATTGGGTAGCTGTTTCCTTGGTTCTCTCTAACCTGAGAAGTGGGCTTTGTGTGTGTGTGTGTGTGTGTGTGTGTGTGTGTGTGTGTGTGTGTGATTTTAGGGATATGCCATTTTGAATGTAGAAGTCACTAGCCAATCAAATTAGAGTGTACTAGATTTTGGCCATTCCCAACCTTACTACGGAAACTTGACAGCAAACCTCTTACTGTATATTGTTTGACATCAAATGAAAGTGCTCACAATGTAATCTGTGAGTGTTATGCCAGCAAAATCTGAATTTTTGATGAAGAGTCATCACCATTTGGCTGTTTCTGGCCTTTAAAAAAAGTGTGAAGTGGAAATTCAGGACCAAAGGACTGAGCTTTTTTAAAAATTAATTTTTTATTAAGAAACATTATTGATGCCATACAATTCAAAAATATGTTTGAGGTCAAACATATCATATCCCCCTATCAGTTCTTTCCTCACAATCCACCAGAACAATGCATCAGGAACAATTTGATCCAAATTACAATATGTAATCAATCAAAGACAATGGGATGCTCTGAGCCTCATTAGCCAAATTGTTTCTCTTCCCCAATGTTATTAACTGGAAATTAAACGTGGCTTCTTAAGGCATTTTCACAAAGTTTAGAAGTGATTAACTTCTGACTATATTTTGGGTTTGATCTATTTGTATACACAGAAAATGAGGTTTAAATTGAAACAGATTTAATTTATCTTACTACATTTATTGAAATAATGAATTGCTAGGGCAACAGTAATAACGTGGTGACACAATATTGCCCATGAAGTTATCCTCAATTTACACTCAATTAAATTAAAGATTTTTTAAATTCAAAGCAACAATTTATTCTCATTCTTGATGCTTATGTATATTCTTGATGCTTACTTATATAATCAGGAAAACACATTTTGAGGACTTGAAATTTTTAATTCTTTTTCAAATATTTTAGTAAAGATGTGTTGAATGAATGATGCAATTTATTTTTAGTTGACTAATGTTGATTATGGCATAGATTGTGTTTTTGTTCACACATCTTTTAATATCTTTAGAGCTGAACATATGGTTGTCAGCTGATTTGTAGATAGTACTTTAATATTATGTTTGTGATACAACTTCATTCTCAAACTCATTGATAGACACTTTCATTTTGTGAAGTGTCTATCACCTTTTCATTTTGTGAAGAGCCTCCAAATAAAGTAGCAAAGTAACTCAGTCATTAGCTCAAGAGCAGGAATATCAACACTTGTATATGCTATTAGCTTCTCAGCCGTATCAGAGAGTCCCTGGTAGTTTGGTTATGCTAAAATTAGACTCCATTATAATTAGAAAATATTACCAATTCTGTGTTCTAGCTTAATTGAAGATCATCAAAGTTTAGATGGTTGCTAAAACTTATGTAATGGGCTTTTTCAAAATACAAGAGTGAGAAATTTTCCAGGAAATGCTCGACTTCAAGACATTCCTTTCTTTGCCAGAATCTAGTATGATGATCCATTTGCAACTCACATAGGGGACATTTCTAACCTTCTTAGGCTCCTACATCAGACAGGACACACCAGTAGGGATGAAATTCTGCACCTCCTTGTCTCTTTCTTCAGCTATTTGAAAGTGAAGAATGTAGCACATGCTCTCCCATTTTACAGAGCAACTGAATTCCACACAGTATCTTCCGAGTCTTGCTGACTTGAATTAGATAAGATGCATGAGCAGTTGCTCTTCTTCGACAGGTGCTGGTTTGGACTAAATTTGAGTGTCTGTCCTCTTTCTCCTGTTATGCTTGTCAGAATCCTTGCAAATTTCCTCAGGCTTCCTGGTTCCTTGGTGGTTTATTTTGACATATGCTTGCTCTTATCTCAAATCATTTCAGCTGATAGCCATTTCCTTGGAAAAGTTATCTAACAGATTTTTAAACTCTTTTACTAAGTACTCAGGACATTTATCTTGGTGACCCTTAAGAGTGATAGTCACAAAACTTTTGAAAACAATACCTGTGTCTATCTGTTACCATGCTTGACTGCAGACTTCACCTGTGCTAAACAGTGGGTGATTGTTGCAGTCAGCCACATGGAATCTATTCTAGAGGAATGGACTCTGCTCTCTGGGGACCTGAGTTTGAACCCGTTTCTGACCCTTCATAATGTTGTTGAGGAGAGAGATAAAATCCCTAAGTACTCTCTCCCCAGCACCTACCTTGAGGTTGTTGATAAAGCCCTCATAATCATTGAGTGCCTCCCCCAGATCTTTCCTCCAGAGGGTGGGGAGAGAGTGGAGAGCTTTAGAAATGGCCTGGCATACTCAATCACAGAACTATCAGTGCTGTTCACCAGCTCTATCTCTAAGCAACTTGTTCTCGGTGGATTCCTTTCATCTTCCTTCACTCCCACTCCCCATTACACAGTACACTATCAGTGAGACTTCAACCACACACCTCATCTCAGACACACACATCACAAAGTAGCCTCTTCCCACAGTGTCCCTTAAAGGGAAGCTATGGCAGAAGAAACCCAAATCTGCCTACTGAAACCTTCCTGATATTGATCAATGAAAAATGGTGCAAAAATATGGATTAGAATAATAGTAAGATAATAATAATAATCATAATAATAAATAAGAGCTAATGTTTGGTGAATGTTTATGTTAGGGTGTGGCTTATATGCATTATTTATTTTATGATCACAATAACTACATGAGAAAAATTATTAGGAGCCATTATAAAAACAAAGGAACAAGGACTCTAGCTGATGAAAGATCCAGTCTATGCTTGAATCAAGAAATAATTGTAATAAAAGATTGTACATAAAATACAAGAAATAATTGTACATAAAAGATGAGCTTTCCTGTCATGGCATTTGCAGCATTAGATGTTAGAATTATATAAAAGTGATTTTTTTATTTTTTAATATAAAAGTGATTTTTAAAAGAGCCATCATAAGCAGGAGGCACTGATCCAGGAAAATGAAGGATATTAGCAACTTTTTTCCCTCTGAAAAAAGTTAGATTGAAGTAATAAATTACTTTATTCATCTTGATTTCTTTTGTGAAAGTTATTATTTTTAAACTGAAGAGAGTCAATTCCAGAAATATAAGAAACCTTACATGATATCCTTCTAAAAATAATTAAAAATAAACTCTGGATTAAAATCATAGTAAAATAATAATAATAAATAATAATAATGAGCTAATGTTCAGTGAGTCTTTATGTTAGGGTGTGACTTGCATGCACTATTTCATTATGCTCACAAAAACTATTCTTCGCAGGTAATTCTTAGCACCATAGAGCCTGAACAACATCACACTCTCACCCCCTAGTATTGAACTACCAGGCTGGTTATCACAAAATTGCCTGTAATCATTCAGCACACTTTGGAAGTCTCATAATTAAATAAACAAAATTCTAAAGAGTCTAAAACCAAATTTTGAGGTCACTATATAATATAAAATTTAACAAATGTCACCCAAATGATTTTAAAACACTAATTTAGTTCAATAATATTAATTGATCATTATCTATTAGATTGTTACGCCATGAAGATGAACAGTAATGGCTGTCTGTCAAACTGTCCTTCAATAGAGGGCAAAGAGGGCAGCAAGTCAGAAATGCTTACTCAGTCATGCACTCTTGTAATAAAAAATAAACAAAAAAATTAGATGAAGTAAACAAAAAATAGTGTAAGGAAGGAGAAATTTGTTTACAATTAAGGAAAGGTTTCCAGGGCTAGAGAAATAGTACAGTGGGTAAGGTGATTGCCTTGCACATAGTCAACCTTGTTTCGATTTCTGGCACCATATGTATCCTCTGAGCATTGACAGAAGTGATCTCTGAGCATAGAGTGAGGAATAATCCCCAAGCACTGCCAAGTGTGGCCTAACAACAAATAAAATGTTTTCCAGGACCCTGGCTTCTTAGAGACAATCAGATATTTTCTAAACAAACTGTAAGGAAAGAACATTAATAAAAATCAAAACCAGTATGGAAAGCCACAGAGATAAATAACAATGGAAAGGAAAAAAGTCATTTATGATTTGGGTTCTGAAAAAAAAAAGAGTGAAAGAGAGATGAAGGGTCTGAGGAGTGAAGACAGCATGTAGACAAAACTTGAAAATGGATCTGAGGAAGTGAAGTGAAAGCATAGAAGTTGGTTGGGGTAACTGTAACAGTTCTAATAAAAGATAAGTAAAAGGCATCTCACTGATGAGGACTTTCTAGAGGAGACCATTAGAAGCTGTAACTCTTGGGACTAGAAGTGATTGCAAAAGGAAATAAGGAAGGGAGAAAGAAACTTGAGAGCACAGAGAGAACCTGTATGCAGAATAATTTGTTAAAGGTGGTGATGCTAGAAGGATGGCTCTGAACACTGTAGAAAACAAACAAGAGAAGACAGGCTGAAGACTAGCTTTTCAGGAGGAAGGCAAGGAATGGAAGAACCGGGCATCAAGAAAAAGCTAGACTGGGGCAGGTACTGAAAATCCATTGCAGCCTTATTGTCAGACTTCATGCAGGCAATTCTAGTATTCATAATTTTTTGATTTTCTTTTTTTTAATGTGGACATGGAAAGGTTGATGCTCAACTCCCATGTCTTTGCTCTATGATAAAGTATGACTCTGCTCCTAAGTCTACTGGCTAGAAATGTCTCTAAAGATTGAGAAAGTGTGGTGTATGTGGTATAATTGCAGGGTTTATCTGGTAGCCAATAGCAACATTTAGACCCCTTAGTCTTAGAAGTTAAGAACATGAATTCTGCCTGCAACCTGTAGGAGCTCGGGCATTCACCTTCCATAATCAAGCCCTCAGATGAGAACACTTGAAAATGGATCCGAGGAAGTGAAGTGAAAGGGGATCGCTCATTCTAGTAGCCCTGGGGGTGAGGGTGGAGGCTATGGGATTCAGGACAGGAGTGGAGGTGGAGGGAGGACAATTGGGTAGTGGGAATTCCCCTAATTTAATGTTAATATGTACCTCAAATATTACTGTGAACGATATGTAAGGCACTATGATTAAAATAAAAATAATAATTAAAATATTATTAAAAAACAAAAGAAAAAAGTTGGTTGGGGTAACTATAACAGTTCTAATAAAAGTTTTCTGTTTTCTATAGTGTTTTCTGTCTGTTTTCTATAGTGTTCAGCTTCATTGTCTCTAAGCTTGCGAGAATCTGGAGAACCAACTATCCCATGCCCAGACTTGGGGAAATTATGTGATTGTTGTTTTTAGACCCTACTTTATGATAATAAAGTAGTTCTTTATGATAATTAGTTAGTCTCGCTAGAAGAAAATATAATGGTGCTGTAGAAAGAACAGGAAACAAAACTACAACTTCCCTTGGGATTTTGAGCTCTAAGTGAAAGGAATGGGGTGGGAAAATAAAGAAAAGAAAGAGATAAAGGAGGCCCATGCTATAGAGATAGAGAAAGGCTAATCTGGGCCAGACCCCACATTTTTTTCAAATTTGCCAGATCCCCTGCTGGCCCTTCCCCAAGTGCAGAGCATCTGTATCAGGGGAAGTGCCCCCTTAAAGAGAAAAGGTAATGCCCAGGAAGGGGTAGGAATCATTCAACTCATAGCAGCCCTTGCTTCAGCCGTTCTTCTCTCTCTGTCTCTCTCTCTCTCTCTCTACTTTATCTCTTCTCTCTCTTTCTCTCTCTGCTTTATCTCTTCTCTCTCTTTCTATCTCACTCTCTCTCTCTCTCTCTCACACACACACACACACACACACACACACACACACACACACACACACACTCAATCTCCTCTGGTCTCAAGCCACATGGTTCACGGGTCTATTAATTAAGGAAAACTCTTGTCACCTTCCTGCTGCCCTCCTGACAAGAAATAGTAGTTTTTATTGGTTAAGGCAAGGTTCAGAACTTGAGTAAAATTTTAAGGAAACCTAGCCATATTTATATCACAAAAATACACAGTGAAGGAGAACAAGTGAGAGAGAAAACTAATGTTCTTTATAGAGTGTGCACTATCTATATGTTACTATGTGGAAAATGAATATTGCTTTGCTAAAAACCCTACTTCAATTGCTTTTTATTTGGAAGAGCAAGGAGTTCAGTATTTGACCAAAGTTGTTAATCGCACAAAGACCAAATCTTTAGTTACTGACAACTTCACAAAGGGAGAAAACTCTGTCTTAGTTCCTCTAAAGATTAAGAACAAGAGTTCCTGTTTGTTAAGTATTTGGAAGCACTGAGACCAGATTCAACCTAAGACAACTCTGAATTGTAATGTTATCTCTAAATACAAGGGAGGAAATCATAAAGTGAAGGTTAGCAGGGCTTTCTTTCCTAGTAGATCTTTGGATGAGAGCAGGGCAAGGACCTAGGCCACTTGATCAAGCAGCACTTTATTTCATAAAATTTCAGAATTTTCAGCATCCTATAACATGGAAAAATGAATATTATCTGCAATTTAGGAAAAGAGAAACTAGACTTGGGAACAACAGAGTGAATGTCCCAAAGGACAGTACCTACCTCCATCTACCCATCCCCACAGCAGCTTCAATAAACAGTACCAAAATCCTACTAAATTTATTTTTCCTCTTCCCCAACTTAGCTATAAAAATTTTGTACATATACTAAAAAACTCATAATTATTTATTTTATATTGAAAAAAATCAGAAACTCTTTGTAATACAAACCCACCAGAGTTCATCTTGCCAACAGAAAAACCTATCCTGACACCATCTGAAGATCCCCTACCAACACAACCCCAGATAAGAATCCCTTTCAGATTCTGACTTGCAGAAATAGAGGTTGACTTTGCATGAATACCATGGAAAATGTGATGCTTGGCACAAAAAAATGTCATTCACCAATGAATTGAGTAAGTTTAAGGATAGGTAAAGATACTGGTGAATAGACAATCAGGTCAACAAAACTAAATATAAAATGGCGGATTGATATAGTGATGAAGGAATGGATAAACAAAAATATGTTAAATAAAATAGGTCAGTGGTTAAATAATAGATGATGTGCAGATGTACATATAGATGGATGGAAAGATGGATAGGTATGTGGATATACAGATATTAAATAGTATCTGGGTAGGTAGGTGATAGATGAAAGTAGATGGATGATCAATGAATGGTAATAACCCCCCATAGGACAGGACAGAAACAAGTTCAGTTTATTTTATTTATTTGTTTTTTTGTTTGTTTTGGGGGCCACACTCGGTGAAGCTCCAGGGTTACTCCTGGCTATGCACTCAGAAATCGCTCCTGGCTTTGGAGACCATATGGGATGCTGGAAAAGCAAACCACGGTCTGTCCTACGCTAGTGTGGGCAATGAAGATGCCTTACCACTTGTGCCACCACTCTGGCTCGAAGTTCAGTTTATTTTAAATCCAAACTGTTATCTCTGTCTATAGACTATAGGGAATTCTCAAAAAATGAATCTCACACTTTGTTTCTAGAAACCTGTTTCCAAGATGTGGTTTTAAATTCAGAGTAGATGAAGAATGTGTACTTTTTTTAAGCATAATTAAGTATCTAAATAATATAACATAAAATTGAAATAACATGATATTCCTACCACATTGAATTCTGCAGATGAGCACGGGAGTACTTATCCCCTAAATGGAGATGTATAATGCTTGAGAAAAAGCACATCTCAAGGGTAAGTACTGTCTTGTCATGTCCTATCTGACTATAAATAAATTAATAAACCAACTCAAGCCTGCAAAATGCCTAGCTAGACTTTGAAATGCCATGGCCCCAAACCTCTTGGCCTTATCTGCATTCTTGAAGTTTAACTAGAGCCACTGGCAGGCTGACTCCCAAGAGCTGATCTCTTGATACTGAGATTACTAGTGGGGAAAAAACATTGAGTCTGCTCTGTGGATACAGGGTATACAACTCCATGAACATCTTTTCCCCCTCATGCATGGAATTGTACTTTCATCTTGCTTCATATTCTGTTTCCAAGTTGCAACTCTCTGTAGCCAAAAATCTGGCAAACAGAGCTCATGAACAAGAACAACGGCTTAGTAGTGAAGTTCTTTTTGTGGTGGTGGTGGAGGGGAGATAATTTCTAATCTGACCACATGAAACCAAAGGCATGGCTATGGAAATGCAGAAACAGGAAAACAATGATAGACATTTTTTCCCCATTAGTCTTAATCCTTAGCAAAAAAAAAAAAACAACTGTTTCTAGATGAGCCTTTTCATCAACTTCCTACTGAGAGACCTCAAGGCGCCTACACAGTGCTTTGTGCCATATGGATCATCTAACACAAACAGTGTTCAATGACACCAACTTTTAGTTATCCAGCAACTGTTAATTTCAGGTCGAAGTTAGCCAAAACTTCAGCCTTCTTTTCCCTGCCAATGCTGGCCTGGCCTATATCACTTCCTGCTTCTCCCCTGAAGGGTTCCCAGCAAGGGTTAGCCTGGCTGCCTTCCTGTTGTTATTTTCAAGTCTGATAAAGTCAGTGTCCATAGAGACCTCTTTCATCATCCATTAAGTTTTTACAAATCTTCCTTTTTGTTTGACCACAGAAGAAAATGAGGCACATATTGGGGAAGTTAGTGTCAAATTGGACCTCAAATGTTAGTCGTGGGACTTCTGGTCCACTGTTCCTCTCCTCAAGCCTAACTCCAGCTCAATTAAAACATATTTGGGTGAGTGGGGGGAAAAATAAGGTGGTTAAGATCTTGGCTACATCTTCTGCACCATGGGGACTCCTGAGTATTGTTGTGGGTAGTCTTGAAGGGCCCCTACCACGGCTAGTGTGGGTTCAGTGACCTCTAACCACCAAAGGGCCTTAGTATTGAAACATGCATCTTAGTTGTCAAAAAATGTCTAGGAGTGGTCCGTGCACTACGGACATTACTTGGACACCACGTCAAAACAATAAAAAAAAGACAACTGTAATTTGATTAAAAAAAGTTGAAACCAATGATAACTGGTAAACTGGGGATCAAGTAAACTGGTAATTTCTTCATATATCTGTTCTTTACCCAGTTGCCTTAGAATGGAAATAGAAAACAGTTTCCATCTTGAAGGCCAAAGTAAATCAATTGTCAGTGGTTGGCTGGAAAGCTGTATGTGAAAAGGCATAGAACATCATAAGGGATGAGTGATGCCTTTATTCAATCAAGTAAAACAATGCCAACAGTTACTGATTTAGACATGAAAGCCCACCATATCCTGGCCATCTAGTTTCATTTTCCCATCTCTCAAACAAGGGGTTAAAGTAAGAATCATCATTGCCACATTGTAACTTTCTTTCATTTACGAGATTTTCCCTTTTTTTCCCTGCCCCAAATACTCTGTTATTCACTAAATCCACCAAATGAAAGCAATGTCTAGTTCGCTACAGAGTTTTCCTAAGTCCTGGAAGACCAAACAGAACCCCTTCAAAACTGAGCTGAGATGGACTATTCATGTCCATCTATTCATGTTGGGATTTAATTGTAGTCTAAATCCTTTTCAGATCATTTCCTTTGTATTGGACTCTACTCCCCATCTGGATTTCTCAGTGCCTCCCAAAATACCAGGACCTTAAAACTTCTCAATAACTGTCATTGGAAAAATGGATTTGATGTAATTAAGTAATTATTGAAATAATGTTATGTTGTGTAAATTTTGGGTGTATATTTTAATATAATTTAATTAAAAATTATGCACATGCATTTTATTAGAGTTAGATGGGAAGTGAGAATCCTGTTGCCTATCCTTGCCTGTTTCCTACTCATTAACTCAGCTGTGATTCTCTAAATGCATTTAGGGAGCCAGAGAGATAGCACAGTGGTAGGGCATTTGCCTTGCACGCAGCCAATCCAGGACAAATGGTGGTTCAGATCTCGACATCCCACATGGTCCCCTGATTCTGCCAGGAGTGATTTCTGAGCACGGAGCCAGGAGTGGCCCCTGAGTGTGACTTAGTGTGACCAAACAAAACAAAACAAACAAATAAATAAATGCATTTAGGGGCAGGTTTAGATGAAAACAATATTTTATAAACATGAAACCCAAATGTATGCCTAAAAAAATTGATTCAATGTGAACTTTTGGAACTTCAATAAGTCAAGGAGAGAAATTTCTAATTCTTTCAAGTACTATCTTAACTCAAGCTAAACAGATGTTAATTGTCAGTTATCATATGATTTCAGTTCTCAAGTTTTGGAAGTTAGATATAGATAATATTCATAAAGCTTTCAAAAATGTTTACTATTTCTTCCTTTTAGCAAAAACGTACAAGTTATTTTCCTGCCAAAAATAAAAACACATAGAGTCTTGTATGCACCTAAGCAGGGTTCGACCCCAGCATCCGTGTAGTGGAAGAGGTATAGATAGGAAAGTACAGCAAAGGTCCCAATATAAAAATGCCCCATGTTCTATTTCCAACTTCCATATTTCAGAATGGGTCTGAAACAGGGTCTTTATGCAAATTAATAAACAAAGACAGTCATGAGGGGTAAAAGCATGGAGTTGAGTGGCTGCTCACCTTGTGGTCACCAGGCCTGCCACACCAAAACCTCACACCAAAATCACTAGCTCAAAACCAGCCAGGAGATGGAGGCTCTAGTGAGAGACAAAAGTACCTAACAAACTAATCTAGTCTAGGTGGACTTTTACCTGTCAAGGGATGGGTGAAAAGAAAAGAGGAAGCTGGGGGAAATCCTTTGTTTTGGGTAAAAACAGCCTATCTCTTCTCTCAGGCCATGAGCAGGTGAAGGTTTTTATCCTGCTGGGTGCATGCTGAAAAGGCCCTTTGGAGGAGAGTGGGGTCTGAGCTGCCTCAGAGGGCCCAGCATGTTTCCCAGGCGCCTAAGTCTCCTGTGACTGGCAGCCTCTGGCCCTGGGTCTGATGTCTGGAGCCTCCCTCACTCCCCCTTCAGTCTGGCTGCAGTCTGGGAGCCAGTGTGGCAGTGTTTGTGGAGCCAAAGTGGAGATTAAGTCATGTTTCTGAGGTGACCTCTGCATGCCCTTCAGCAGGCACCCTCTCCCTCTGGTATCTCTCCCCTCTCTCCCACAACTTCCCACCTAGAAGCTTTTGTTTGGCCTGGGCCCCTCCGCAGCAAGCTCAAGACCCTGCCCTGTCACCTCCGGACACCCCTAGTCCCCTTGGCTGCTTCCTCAAATGGACCAAATGGACCTGGTCTCTGTTGTTCTAATTAAATCATCTCTGCCCTGGGACTTAAAGGACAGTCCCAGTAGCCATGGCTAGAAAGGCAGGTCACATAATCCCTGCTATCAAGAAGCTTGTCATTTAGCATGTAGATCAACCAATTCTTTCTATACCAGGGGAGCAATTGTGCTTCTTAATATTGATTTTGGGTGAGATACAATCGCTCGCATTCCTGAGTCAGACTCACTTACTGAAGCTAAATGGTTCTACTTACTTTATTATGAAACCACTCCATCCCCCTCACAAGCTCCATCCCAATTTAATGGTAAAATGCTGCACAGATATGAAGGGCTTTGTGTTTTTCCACTTGCTCCAGTTTCCAGATAATCGTCCAGTTGAGAAGAAACAGAAAACCACCATTCTGACTCACTTAAGGCCACCTATGAGTCTGCGTGTGAGAAAAGAGCAGTATTTTACATCTTTTATAACTGCCCATATACTCTGCTTCCTCTACTCCCAAACTGCACGATACAGTGACATTGAGCTCTAAATCTATGAGGATAACTCTCCATGTATTCAGCTTTCCATGATAAAGTAAAAGGGTACAATTTAAGATTAAACTGGGGACATTTTTTTTATTCACCTATTCAAGGCAGAGGAAGACTGAGAATGGAAAATCTGTGCTATAGTAGTAAAAAATAATCTCACTCCTTTAAGGAGTAAAATTTGAGACAGACCAGGGACATGAGAATCAAGAAGTGTGTGAAAGGGAATGAGGCAAGGTGAAGAAGAATCAAGTACACTGTGTCCAATTCAGAAACTTGAAGGTGTGTAAAAACAAATTACACCATAATTTTCCGGAGTATAATTCTGATGACTGTCGACTTCTTACCAAGGATATCTATGCTTCTGATCCTATAGAATCTATACTACTTGACTCTCAGAACAAGCCTGGGAGGTAGGTTCAATTAATTGTTTCCTTCTTGTAAATGAAACCATGATACAACTTGCTCAGTTTCATAAATAATAAGTGGCAAAACAAAATTCAAGCCAAAAAATGTCTAATTTCTAAACTTGTAGTTGAAAACTGCTTGTCCCATTATGTGGAGTAATAAGGGATATATACCTCTGTTCTATTATCTCTCCACTCATTCTGATATGATTAGTCATCTCCTAGGTCCTAAAGGCCAAGAATGACAGAAAAGGATGCATGAAACAAGAGACACAAAAATAAACAAGTACTATCCTAGTAGACAGAATTTAACAGAATTAAATGAAATTTGGGACACAGTCTTAGCTTATTTTACATAGTTTTTAAATATAGGCTTTTTTTGAAATAGTATTGTAAATATTGAAAAAAAGGACTTAGTTGAAATCTGTTCTCTATATATGCTGATACAATAATTCTACTGCCCCCTGAATTAACATTAATCTGTTAAAGGGGCTTAAGAGTGTATTGACCTTACACCAGTTGCAAAGTGAAAATAAGAGCCTGTAAGCAGAGGAGCATATATAAGCAGACTCAAAATGAGGATATACTAGACACTCAGACAAGCATTGAAAATGTATTTGTGTAAGAAAGGAAGGGCCTTAATGACTTTTTCCATGTTATAATAAGCATCATGTAAGCAAGCAGACTTGATCTAGAGAAACCATTTTAGTGCATTTTTTGCCAACTTATTTGTCTAATGCCATTGCACTATAAAATATTGGTGAAATATATGTCAAAAACTCGTTTGTATTTAGCATATGATATTCCCTCAGGTAATGTTAATGATCCACAGCGTCATATACATACTGACAGTATGTATACATACTCATTCTCTCTTATGCTCCCTCTCTTTCTCCCACTTTCTCTTTCTCTCTCAACCATGTGCATGCATGCACACAAACATGCACAAACACTATTACTTAACCATAAAAAGGGAACCATAATATTTGTAGCTACAAATGATTTTTACAAATTTTATACAAATTATATCTAATTTGAAGATATTGTGCTAATGAAATAAGCCAGATATAGACATCCATGAGATCACCTTTTGTTTTAATACTCTAAGAAGCTCTGTCTCCAACTACAGTCACACTCTGAAGATTAGGGTCGTATTTAAACCTCTGAACTTGAGTGGAGGGGAACACATGGCAGTCTATAGTATCTATGGACATCCGCACTGTTTATATCGAAAGCTGACTTGAATAAGTTGGCATTGCCAGGACTTCTGTTTAGCTTGATGCATGTTTCCCTCATGCCCTTCATTCTTGAATATATACATAGTTATACAGTTAGTACCAACACATGCAACAGATTATTACTTTTTATCTTTTTACAAACTTCTTAATGGCTGAGGTTCATTCAAACAATGTACACCTCCCTCACCAGTGCACATTTTCCATCATCAATGTCCAAATTTCCTTCTAATCTCCTCCCTTCTGCCTGCCTCTGGGGAAACATTTAACGTCTCTCTCTCCTTTTTCTCTCTTTCTCTCTCTTCCTTTTATGATACTGTGGTTATTAAGTCTTTCAAAAATAAAATTCTGCTATACAAGTGAAATAAGTCATTCAGAGAAGGACAAATGCCACGTGACTCCATTTCTCTTCAAAAAATCCTAAACTCATAGTTAATAATGGGTTTCCAGGAGGCTATGAGATGATATTGCTCAGTGGGCATAAAGTTTTGGTTTAATGAAAGACCTGAGTTCCAGAGATCTGCTATACAGCATTGTAGGTATAGCCAACATTTCTGTGCTGTAGACTTTATTTATTCATTTATTTTTGGGTTTTTTTTGGGGGGGCCACATCCGGTGATGCTCTGGGGTTACTCCTGGCTATGAGCTCAGAAATTGCTCCTGGCTTGGGGGACCATATGGAAAACCGGGCAATCAAACCATGGTTCGTCCTAGGCAAGCATGCACGAGGCTGATGCCTTAACTTTTGATCCACCACTTTCGCCCCATCTGTGCTGTATACACTTTAAAATAAAATAAAAGGGCCAATATCATGATAAGCATAATACCACAATAAAAATGATTTGTAAAGAATCTTGCCTGGCATGCCCAACAGAGAGCAGTGCCAGAACAGAGCACTGAATTCACCTTTAAAGTGCTCCAAGCACTGGCATAAGAACTTGGAGAAGGCAATTGTCATTCTTTTTAAATCGCAACCCCAATTCATTTAATTTTCAAACACTGCTTGGTTTTTCTTAAAAGGATCTTCCTTTACCTTCTACTGATAAAAATGGAGAGAAATCAGAGCTTATTTTGGTACAGATCCTAATAGCCACCAATACATCAAACAATGGTTCTCTATAAGTTCTTTATAAGTCTACCTCTTTTACATATTCTAAGCTACTCTAAATATTAAAATGTATGTCTCTCAAAGGGGAAAAAACCCTCCTCAAATAATACTGAACCCAGAGATGCCATTATTCTGAAAGGGAAACAAACATTCTTATTTTTATTTCTCACACTCTTTTCTCCATAGTACTTGCTATTTTCTTTGCAGGAGAAAAAAATCTAATCCTTTTAGGCATAAAATGGATAAGACAATAATCAAGATTATCTGCACTTATCCCTTGAGAAGAGAATTCATAGGTGCCACACAAATCAGCCATTCACCAGTCCCTTAAAATAAAGACAGAGAGAAAAATAATTTGCAGATATTGGGCATATATGCCATTCTAATTTGCTTTGCAGATATAGCTACACATAATCTTCCTTCAGCTGCACCAGTTATTCAGAGTGAATATGAGATGCCTCAAATGTTAAACTGGTCTTAGAAGTAGCTAGCACTGAGGTGGTGACTTCTAAGCGTGTGGGTTCAGTTGAAGATTGCCAAAGACTGCCAAAAAGAAAATAAAGGGGCCAGAGAGATAGCACAGTAGAAGGACTTGGCCTTACATGCAGCCAATTAAGGACAGATGGTGGTTTGAATCCTGACATCCCACATGATCTCTCGTGCCTGCCAGGAGCAAGTCCTGAGCCAGAGCCAGCACACAGAACCAGCATCACTGGGCATGACCCAAAAACCTCAATAAATAAATAATAAATAGGAAATACAATTTTCTTGTCCTAAAGCAAATGGGTTAAAAACATTTTAAACATACCTCAAGCACTTTTGTCCAAAGCAGTGATTAAGGCAGGACAAGAGACATTGAACACATCACCAGGAACTAGCCCAACTTGCTTGATGGAGGAAGGATAAGGGGCAGAGGGGACTAATTACTCAGGTTGATGTGAGGAAGTAAAGTCTTGGGTTTTATTGGTCCTTGGTGACAGAATAAAAGGAGTCAGGAGAAGTCAGCAGGAGAAGGAAGGATGAAAACAAATTCTTCCCTCTTTCCCCAACTCTGAGGTCTTGGGAAATTTGGCTTCTAGGATAAAATCTGGAGAGGATGTGGCGGGTTTTGAGTTGCCTGATTCTTAATAAGTATTGTGTCTTTAATATTTTTTCAAGAGACATGTGCACTAATATCAACTATGCAGTCCTTATGAAATTCAAACAACCAGGAAAATAATATTGGCTTCCTAAGTTTCCATGGAGTAGTATAATATTGTGGCACTTAGTACCTTTTTATTTTATTATGTTTATAGGCTGGGGTACCTGTACTAGTAATGAAATAACTTTTTGTTTTTTAATATTTTTTCTTTTTCTTAGAAGATTAAATTATCTATGTAAACTACGATTTTCAGTAATGTCAAGTTAGAACCTCTTGAAATTCTTTGCTTTATCAAAGCAATCACCTATGAGAAAATAAGCAAAATGGTCAGGGCCAACTTTTCCTGAATGCCAAAAATAAATCAGAAACTTGCAGCAACCCAGGAAGTTTTGATTCAATAAAATTGACCAAGTGTCAGTAAGAACAATGAACTCTATAGTGTCTTAACTTGTAGCCTTCAAATCAGCAACTTGCAGTGGGTACAGGAAAAAGGAAGGGGGCACCATTCCTTCAAAGCTTCATTGTCAGGTAATGCCAGTGAAAATAACGTGAAGGAAAGAACTCTAAAATCCTATTCCCTCTACATAAAAGCAAGACCAAAACTGTAATAAAAGGGCTGAGGAGGGCATGGGGAGAACAAAAGAAAATGTCCAGGTCCAACTGTTCCAGAGCTCTGGAAATTAACCACGCTTTTAAGCAAACAGGGATTGGAATGTGGGAAGGGGCGTATTTAGACAAGAAAAACTCTGGTAAGAATATCAAATTTTGAGTCATTTGAGCTATTCTCCCATCTCTATTGTTTGACAATAACCTTGGAAATAAGTGATCCATAATCACAGTGAAAGGCAGAAGTCTGGCTGACAGCAAACAGCATTGACAGAGTGCTTTCAAATATCCTTCCCAAAGGGCTGTCCTTACTCCACCTGTCGAGACTGCTTGGAAGATCCCCTTGCAAAGCTGCTTTTTATTAGATTGACTAGTACAAAAAAGCCTCTTTCCATTCTTTTTTACCATAACAAAAGCTTTTCTCTACCAAACATCTGTAGAAAAAAAAGTCAGAGAAAATCATTGAACTTGATAGTTACCAGAGATGAGATAGTGGTTGAGTCTTCAGAAGAAAATATAGAAAATGAGTTATTTACAAGGATTCTGAATAATTTGAACATACTCAAGAGAAGAATCTAGAAATCAGAGCAGTAGTAGTACAGTAGGTAGAGCTCTTGTCTTTTATGCAGTAAACTCAAGTTTCATCCCCATCATCATAGTAATTCCTAGGCACTGTCAAGTGCGGTTGTGAGAGAGAGAGAGAGAGAGAGAGAGAGAGAGAGAGAGAGAGAGAGAGAGAGAGAGAGAGAGAGAGAGAGAGAGAGAGAGAGAGAAGAATCAAGGCATGTAACTATGAAGACCCAGTTCTACTGCTGCTCCAAGGGCCTGAGATTCTAGAGGCAAAATAATGCCTGGAAATTTTAGAACTGGACTTTAAATACATAGTACTAGGAAGCCAATACACTCACTTCCTGAGAACCACCATCTACAAAGGGCACAGTAACTTCCAGATCAAGGGCTCAGTGCCTACCAAGGGTAATTCCTACCATGATAATTCCCAGCAGTCACAGACATGAAAATTCTTTCTCCAGAAGCAGTTTTTATAGGGAAAGAACAAGGAACCATATTAGAAAAAGTAGGCTGCAAGCTGGTAGGCACCTGAATGCTCAATGGATTTCCTTGTAAATTGGTCCCTGGAGGCCCTCTGCAAATCGGAATAGATTCTGATTGTTTGCTGATGGATCATTTTCTTAAGTATGGACAAAAAGCAGTCCAGATCAAGTTTCTGCATTTTGGATTTCAATTCAGCTCTTAATTTAATTACAGTTTGGGTTTTGTCACACAAATATAAAAAGGTGATGCACAGATTCAGAGCCATTTATTTGGTCAGAAAAGACCTGAGCTGGCCTGATGTTTATGCCTCTGATAGGTCTTAACCTTACACATATAAAAATTAATGTTAGGACATTCTATCAGCCAGACTGAGGTGTGGAGGTGTGCCCAAACATGCAAACAGACTTTTGGCAAAGAGTAGGAGACCTGATTCTTTTTTTTTTTTTTTTTTTTTTTTTTGGTTTTTGGGTCATACCCGGCAGTGCTCAGGGGTTACTCCTGGGTCTACACTCAGAAATCTCCCTGGCAGGCACGGGGGACCATATGGGACACCGGAATTTGAACCAACCACCTTTGGTCCTGGATCAGCTGCTTGCAAGGCAAATGCCGCTGTGCTCTCTCTCGGGGCCCCGATTTTTTTTGTTTTGTTTTGTTTTGTTTTTGGGCCACACCCGGCAGTGGTCAGGGGTTACTCCTGGCTCTATACTCAGAAATCTCCCTGGCAGGCAGGGGGACCATATGGGATGCCAGAATTCGAACCACCGTCCTTCTGCATGCAAAGCAAATGCCTTACCTCCATGCTATCTCTCCGGCCTCAGGAGACCTGATTCTTAAGAGACTTTCTTACTTACTTACTTACTTAAAGGTAATTAAAAAATCTTAGCCAATCACCAAAGTAATGGAGAGACTTCAATGATGGAACAAAATAAATCAGATTTTACAGAATTAGTTAAATAACAAAAATAAAGAAAAAAACATGGCAGCAATAAACTCCAGGAAGTCAGGAGAATCTGCTTGCCAGAGCTGCCACATGACATTATTTTAAATGTCTGGTCTTTTACAAAATAGTTTGATATGTGCAAAGAAGAAAATAAGGCTTACACAGCGGGCAAAAAATTTTTTAGAAACCACCCTAAAGTAACCCTATGTTGGACTTCTTAAATAAAAATCTCCAACCATATATTTTAACACAGAATTTAGAGAGGAATGGGAACAATGCTTCACCAATGGAAAACATCAGTGAAATGGCATTGATGATTCAGTTTTGCAGAACAGAAAGAAAAGGAAAGATGAGACTGTTTGTGGAGAAGCATCAAGTGAGATGACATGACATGTATGTAGAGAAAGTCTTGGAGAATGGAGAGGAGAGGGAGAAAATGTTTAGGAAAGGGAGGGTAAAATTTCTCAATTTTGATGAAAAACATTATCAATAGATCAAAATCTAAACTCAAAAATTCACATCCAGACACGTGTAGTGTATGTTCCAGTCAATTAGACAAGAAGACGGAAAGCCAAGAATTGCTGACCCAGAACAAGTTATTAAATGCTACTCTATTTGAGTTTTAATTGGTAAAAAAAAATAATCCCTATATGTCTAAAATAAGGAATCTGGTCAATAAATCCTAAATTTCTTGATAGAATAGATAAATTTTTACATTTTTTCTGTATTTCTAGACCTGAAATTGTGTTTCCTTGTCTATTTCTGACGTGATTAATTCATTCTCTCTAGAACTTTAAAAATGGGCTTTTGGTGATGAAAACACACAAACTCCAAACTCCCCAGTAATTCGGGCTCCAGGTACACATTTTAAGTATGGTTAGTACAACCAAGAGATTGAAATGTTCATTTTATGAAACTCATTAAGATTTCTTTGGTACTAGGGACAGAACATGGAATCTCCTTCCTGTGTAACATGTCTGACCCCACTTAGCTCCACCCCGCCCCAATTTTGACAGTATTGCGAAATGCCACCAGGGTAAATGACTACTCTATTGGATTGCCTGGCGCTTAGATCTATCTTTCTCATTTATTATTATAGGGAATAAAATCTCCCAACAGAGTTTGCTTTTGTACCTGGAATGTGCCTTAAAGCTGCTCTCAAACCACTGAGATAGCAGCAGGGAAGCAAACTGATTCTGATATGTAGGAGCTGGCACCCTTCCTTTTCTGAGCAGAGCTGATCAGCTACACCAGAACCTGGTTCCACTCTTGGCAATGCTCAACCCCCTAGTCCTCAGCCTCAAAATTAAATGTTTGGGCTTGATGGTGCAGGAGCCTCCAGGATTATACCCTGCTGAAGGGTTCTTCAGCAGGTTCTTGTATCTTGTGTGTGGCTGCATCAGGAGGAGCAAATCCATGGCCCCTGCAGGCAAAACATGCACTTCGGAACTTTGCACTATCTTCTCAGCTCCTGATCCCATGAAATAGGAGGTGTGGTTTGGAACACAAACTGGTCAGCATATCTGGAGTGTGCTGCTTTGGGAGGGTTCTGGCCGCCACCAAGTGTTGCTGCCACAAGGGTCCCTAGTAGCCCATCATGAATCAGAACCTAACCATTTTGTGTGAGAGAATCCATTGACTTGGGAGTGATTGTCTCTTGGCAGCTCTCCCCAACCCCTTCTCCTCACAGGGTGCCCTGTGGAGCTTGGCCTAGCCCCTCTGTTTATCTTCCTCTTGTCCCACACTCAGAAATGCAAGGAATACACGAGAGGCAATTCAGAGGTTCCCACTTTATTTTTTAAAATTGTTTTCTGCTTTTCTACACCCTAGCTCTTGTACTGAGAAAATTGCCCATTTCATTCCTCAAAAGAAAAATTCAGTGGCTAATGAATGGTCTAAAGTTAACTGAGAACCTAAAAAATAGATCACAATGAAATGTCTGCCCTAACCAATGCATTTGCCAGCTCTCTCAGCTTTTGTTTCTTTCGTAGGTATGTGGCAGAAAATGTCCTGAAACAAACTTTCTGTCCAGAGCATCACTTGCCTGCCAGTGGGTGCCTCTTCTAGACTCAGAAGAATTCCTCAGCCCAGCTGGACTTTAAAAATGGATCTTTTTGTTTGTTTGTTTTTTCTTCTTTTCTATTTTTTCTTTTTTTTAATCTTTTAAATAGAGGCTTCCACCTTTTTCATAGAATCTTAGGACACAGATTACTTTGTTTTACCGCATATGTCTGCATCTTTCTATAAAATTAAGAAGAAAAAAAGAAATTATGGGATAAGGGGTCAAGTGGAAAAAAATAGGACAGAACTAAATATGCAAGCCAGAGTCAACAACAATAGAATCAAGAGACCTAAACTTTAACAATCTAAACTTAAATGAGCCTGTTCTACTGGCAGGCCAAGGGGCAAAGGGTGGTGGGTTAGGATGCACTCAGGGATCCTTGGTGAAGGAAGGTTGACACTGGCGTTGGGAATGGCCCCAATTCAATGTATATCTGAAATTCAACTATGAAGGACTTTATAGATCACAACGGTTTCAATAATACAAAATTTTTACAAAAACACCAAAAGAAAATCGATGTTTCTTCTCTGAGCCAAGGACTACATTAATGGATGGAAAGGGAGAAAGAGGGACTCTACTAAGGGCAGAGCAATCTTCTCCAAGCAAATGCCCCTATTGCAGCTTGCAGAGCGCAGAAGTGCAGAGACCTGATCATGGGTAATCTGAGGCCCATGGGTAGAACTCAAGATAAATCCAGTCTTTCTGTCTTGTGCAGGGGCTAGTGGGATTGCTAGGAATTTTTGCTTGCCCTTTTCCCTTTCACCCAAGGCCCAGACAGACATGTCCCTGGAAAGAAGCTGCCCAAGAGTATCCCATCCTCTTCTTTTATAAATGACCAGCAGAATAGAACACAAATAATATATAATTCAATACTGGTGATATAATAACACAAGTTATTTTGGAACTCCAGGTATGCTGGTTCTGGGGCTGCTATCACCAGAATTTATTAGAGCAAGTGTGGGCACCCTTTCCCTATATATCTTCCTTCTTCAGGGAAGCCTGGCAGCTGTACCACGCCCACAAACACAGTCGCCATTTTCAAACTGGGTCAACTCCATTAGCTCACTCTCTTCTTGAAAGATCGTGGCTACACCAGTCAACGCAGCAGAAAGCTGGTCATCATCTCGGGAGATAAAAACAGGCAAGCACTCCTTCTACCAAAGCCATAATTGGTGCATCAATCACCCAGAATCACAATTTCCCCTATTTCCCAGCCTCATCTGTGACAAACTGTTTAAGGGACCTTCAGGAACACCAGTCTGACCAAATTTCACGTACATCTGTTTTGGGACTGATATCACTTTTTGGAGTGAGTGCAGGCACCCTTCCCCTCTATCTTTCTTCTTCTAGGACCTTGGCAGTTGGGTACATGCCCCTAAAATTTGCAGTGTCAGCAACAGTGCTGTGAATCTCTGGACAACTTCATATTTTAATGCTGTCATTTTTATTTAAGAGAACATACAGCTAACAAGAGATTACTAAACCAGATTCTGCCATTGTATTAAGGACTTAATTGGAGCTGCAATAATTTTCACAGATGTCCTTGCTACTGTACTTTTTCTTTCCTTTCTTCTTAACTTTCTTCTTTTCCTTTTTATTTCTTATTTCTTTTTTAATAACTGTGCTCTCACTTATCTAAAAAAGTGTATTATGATCAACTATTCAATTACGTGATGTATTTTCTTCAAATAAATTATTAAAAATATAAAAAGGTTGTTTGGAAAGTTTGGCAATAAACACAACCTATTAAATACAACATGATATTCACAATAAAGTAGATCAACTACCTATAACCCACTTTTCTGAACCTTTATTAACATATGAACCATATGTTTTGTTTTGTTTTGTTTTGTTTTGCTGGGCAAAACCCTGTGGTTCTGAGAGCTCTGTGCTCAGGAAAGGCATACCTAGGAACCATCTGGGTATGGCCACAGGTAAGACCAACTTCTTATCCTCTGCATTATCTCTCTGACCCTAACTGTGTGTTTGATCCAAAATAATCTGTTTTTGTTAGTGCTCTAAATGTTTGGGCACATAAAAAAATATGGTCTACTATCTAAAAATATTTGTACTTTACATTCTGCATTATGATAAGAATCTGGACTCCTCCAACTCTAACAAGAATTGCATAAACTCAGTATCCTCCTTGAACAATAACTTTTTCACAAGAAAAACACTGACTCTACCTTTTAAAATGCCTACATTATCACTCTGCATTGGTTAAGCAAGTTTTTCTTTAGACCTCCCAACACTATAGAGGAATGGGTTGATTAAGCAATACAAGTTTATCGTGATCTTTAAGAGCCTGGAAAGGCAATTCAAAGAATCACTATAGGCTAAACATTGTGGCCTGATAGATCAAAAGCCAATAGTCTATTTCCACAAGCAGTGGAAAAAATAAGTATGTAAATAAACATGTATTCAGTCCCTGCTTGCTCACTGTCCTCCCTTGGGTCATCAGGGCTCAGTGCCATCAGATGCATTAATGCTGAGACATTGGTCACTTGTAGGAGGGAGAATAAATAGAGATGTATAATGGAAACTTTTTTCTTTATAGATCCAGGGAGCATCTTGTAAGCCTGAAACACATTCAGCAAATGCATCAAACATCATTTTCTGAAGAAGTAGAGTCAATGAACGGTCTTTTGGCCTGACTGCACAGGGTAATGTGCTGGGTTAATTCAACCATGCTTAGAAACTCCCTATGCCGAAGTGCTATGGGTCACAGTGTTTTCAGGCTAGAACTAGCTTAAGGGTGGGTTTTACAGAGGGACTGTCTTACAGAGGTGGATTTCTGATGTGTGTTCAAATGTAAAGTCCTCTCCCAGTCCACATCCCATCCACTCTCTATCACAGCTGAGTATCTGTAACCTGGGAAAATCAATGGAGGATCCTCAAGGAAGAAAATAAATAGTGCTGGGGCTACACATGGACAGAGCCAGAGCAATGTTGAGCAGGCATTAAGAAGACATTTACAAAACATCCCCTTTCTGCTCTCTTCCCACAGAGCCATTTTCTTTTATTTTTTTTCATTTTAAAATTATTTAAAAAATAATTTTATCAGAGAACCATGATATACAAAATTATTGAAAGTTGAACTAGCAACAATAACAATAATAGTGTCAACCATTTTTCAGTGACTAACACTAGTACATTTTGAGCTTTGGCTAGAATAAAAATATCACCATAATGAGGTTCTAATGTTCAGAAATGAGGATCTAAAGTCCTAAAGCTGTGGGCCCTTAGCTCAAATTTTAAAATCTTTTTGTAACAGAAAATTGTTATAGCATAGTTAAGAGCAAGGACACTGGAGCCAGACATCCTGATTTTAAATTCAGATTGTGCAATCTTGTAAATATACCTTAACCTCTGTGTCTCAGAATCCTCATCTACAAAATGGACTTAATAGTTATAGACATCAGAATTAAATTCACACTAGGTTGATTAATAAAAACTTGAAAACCAAAGATAACTGGTTTTATAAGAAAAAGAAGATAAATCTGTGTGTCTCTATTGAAAAATCAAAATCTGAGACTGGCATCAAGGTTTTACACAGCAAAGGATTCAGTTTCTACCTACTTGTTTCACTGCCAATCTTCAATGACACTTTCATCTTCTGTCCAGAAAGGGTGCTTTAGCCTATACTCCTATTCTCCACAGTAGAAGAAGGAAGGTGAAGAAGAACAAAATTCTCTTCCCTTAATAAGTCTGAAAAATTCACTCTATTCCTACTTGTGTTCTTTTTCCCTAAAAGTCATTGGTTGGCTATAACTGGTTTCAAGAGAGTCAGGGAAATGTGGCTTGATTTAGATGGTCACATGCCCAATTACAATGAGGAGAGTTTGTAGCTGAAAGAAAAGAATGATATTTAGCAAGGCTTAAAATTCTCTGCTACCAGATCTTCAGAGCAAGTATGCTAGTGGAGTGACTGCATGGTCTAAGGCAAATCAAAGACTCCAGGCACAGCTGGCAGAGCTTCTGCCCCCGGGAAAGTGATTTGAACCTAGCTTACCATGGAGGCTGCAGATAATACCAGGTGGATACAGAAGGCCAGCTTAAATAGCTGTTTGTGGAGGTTGAAGTGACATGAAGTGAAGGTGGTGGCAGATAAGGAAATAGAGACACTTATGGTCCCTGGCCAGCCATAAGTGAGCTTCTGTCTCTTTAAGGGTAAACATATTAGTTTCCAGAAGCCAGGATCTTGAAACTGCCCCCAGATGGGTGGTAGGTGGAATATAAAACCTTGGACTGAAGTTCTGGATGGAGGGTCTAGGAGACTCTGCCCTTTCCAGCATCATGCCAAATTGCTCCTGCTGGATGGTTGCTGCTGAATTGCTGGAGAAACTTTCAAATTCTTGGCTCCTACCACCTTTTGCTGAACCTCTCCTACTCGTCCAGGCCTAACTCCTGGCACCTAGAACAAATAGTGAATAATGATCCTCTGAGGAATTAAAATGATAATCCTGTGGATCAAAGCCATGATGCCTTCATGAATCAGGGCACTAATTCCATGGTGGATTATATCTATTCTCTCTCCTGAATATTTAATGTAAGTTTTTTACTCTATTCTCTGTCTTTCAAATATCTACTGCTATTCAAGTTATTAGGGGTATGACATGCTAGAACATATATCTCCAAATAATGATAAAAAAATGCTGTACTCACCAAATTACTTAAAAATATTATCCCCTCAGCTCCTTTTGGGCCTACCCCCCAAGTAGGGGAGCCAGACCGAATTTAACTATGAATGTTACCCTTTCAACCCCTCCTTTGCTATGCCTTGAAAGTGATAGCTCCTCCTGAAGGACCTAGATCAAATCAATGGAGGTGTTAATAACACTCCCCAACACAGGAAAATTTTATTGAAAAAATAATATCAGAGGAGAGAGGTGTCTTTTCAGTAGAAACTCAGGCTCTATCTCAAGCCAAACTTAGGGCTGATAATATTCCAGATACACGTGGTAGCAGCCCAAAGAGACGTAAATTTCCAGGCATGACTCAAACTTTAGCACATCAGATGATGAGATAGTTAATATCTATTCAAGACTCAGAGTCTAAAAATTCTCTCCTGCCATATTTAATAAGGTTAGAAGCCAGAAGCTCTAGACCACTTGAGCTTCTATCTTACTAAGGGCTAAAAATAAATTTAATTGGACATTTCAAAGCAGCTGATGCTGCTTACAGACCAACTTCTCCATATTGTAAAGAAAGCTAGTTAAATAACAAGCTGGAGTAAAAGTGTGCTTTGGATCCTATAAGATTTTCAAACAGTGGCTTAAGTATGTTGAAGCCATCCCCGTACTTGCAAGGCAAACTGCACAACCTAGGTCGATCTGGCAAGAGACTGTGCCTGGTCTAAATTACATATGACATGCTGATAGGGGAGGGGAAATATAAATAAAAGCAAGATACCCTGCCTCATACCATTCTAACACATGTCTGAGAGATAGCATTGGGTTCATGGGAGAGGATTGATGCAGATACAGAATTCAAGGGCATTTACAGAAAAACTTTCCAGGAAGTCACAGAGCCATATACCCAGTTTATAGGGAAATTAACAGGTGCAGTGCAAAGTCAAGCAAGAGGAAAAGAGACCCAGCAACATCTGTTAAGACAGTTAATCTTTGAAAATGCCAAGAAAGACTGCCAGTCAATTTAGTGCCCAATTAGGGAAAGAAAAGATGTTATAGGCAGGAACGAAGGTTCCAGTTCACATTAGGCATATGTAAACTCCCATGAGGCCTACAGAGTCAGAGACAGGTTAGAGGATCAGGCCATCCAAACAGATAATATAGAGCTCTACCCAACCATGTATTTTTGAGGCCACCACCTGAGTCTTGTCCAAAATGTGGCAAGGGAAATCATTGGGCAAGAGATTGTCGCTCTGTTGAGGTTTAGAGAAATGGGTTAAGAGACCAATCCCAGACCTCACAAACTGGTCCTTTAATTGTAGAAAATTCAGGCACTACCACAGGGATTGGTACCATCAGGGATTCAGGTACTACCACAGGACACTCCCTGGCTCTGTCCTCTGGAGAGAGCCACCCAGACCTTGCCCACAATGCAACAAAGAAGATCATTGGGCAAGATATCGCCCCCAACAATCAATAGATATTGGAAAACTGGGCAGGGGACCAACACCAAGCCCCACAAAAACAGGGGCCCCAAATCATGCAGGCCTACAGCCAATAAGTTTGCTGCAAACTGCAACCACAGGAAGTGATGCCTTGGATATTCCCTACCCATTAAAACTATCACAATAACATCAGCTCAACGTCCCAACAAATTGAAATCTGGAATAAAGTGACCTATACCAACAGACACTATAGACCTAATCTTAGAAAGAAGCAGTCTAACTATTAAAGGAATCAATGCGTATATGGGAATAATCAATTCTGATGACATGGGAGAGATAATTATTATCACAGTATTAACATTTTGTACATTTAAAAGAGGAGAGCATATTGCCCAACTCTTTCATCTTCCATTTATTATACCTGGCCACATTGATTGTCCAAGAATTGGAGGTTTTGGTAGCACTAACTCCTTACTAACTTCTGCAGATCCCCTAATAGTCTTTACCTATAATCTTACCAAAAGAATGTGCCCACTAATAACTCTAGAGATACATGGAACATTATTTAAAGGAATGACTGACATCGTGCCAGTGTTTTCATCCGCTCTTTTTGATACTTTCCTCATAGTTGGGCATGCAGGAGATATCTCATGGCAGGAAATGAGTAGGCACTCTGCCTTATTCTTCAGTCCAACAAAGTTCTAAATGAATAAAAAGCACTGGCCCTGAAGAGAAGATAACCACATTTCAGCCTTATGAATATCCTTTACCCCTGAATTTAAGAAGCTGAGATCTATAGAAACAATAGCATGCTGTGTATATGATTCTGCCTCTAGCCACTTCTCTAGCCTGTAATTTATGGTACACAGATTTTTAAATTCAGGCCTCTGCAGTACAATATCCTACATATAGTGATTGAAGAAATATCCATAGTCCAAACATTATGGCTTCTGCTATTTCAGCTGGAAAAAAATGGGCATCTCACCCAGGCTTGTGTTGTTCTGGAAAGATCTTATCTGAAGAACTCCAAGAACTCTGGACTTTGGCTTTAGTTCATGAGGCTGGAGAAGTGGGCCATCTTAAAGTACATTGCCAATACACTTATGGTCAAGGTGCTACATGAGTGCCCCAACTCTGGTATCCTGTGGTCTGAAGCCATCTTCCTGAAGGCCCAGAGCCAGAGGAAGACCAAGAGTGTAGATACCCTTAAGAATTGTGATCATGGGGCCGGAGAGATAGCATGCAGAAGGACAGTGGTTCGAATCCCGGCATCCCATATGGTCCCCCGAGCCTGCCAGGAGCAATTTCTGAGCATAGAGCCAGAAGTAACCCCTGAGTGCTGCCAGGTGTGACCCAAAAACCAAAAATCAAAAAAAAAAAAAAAAAGAATTGTGATTATGATCCACACATGTTGTTGGCAGTGGCCAAGCTATTCTGAAGTCAATAGAAGATCACCAAGGCCCAGGAGTGAGGAGTGTTTTATCACACTATGAAGATCAACTCGACTCAGATTTTGGGGATGCCTGGGCCATCTTGCAAGTTTGAACTGCAATGCTTTTATATCATGGTGTTCTCAATACCATCCAAACTGATAATGGTCCAGCCTGTACCAGTAAAACTTTTCAATCATTTTGCAAAGAATACAAATCAAACATATCACTGGTGTCCCCTATAATTATCAAGGACAAGCCATGTTGAACAAGCTCATAGAACCCTCAAAACTTAATTAGTAAAAAAAAAAAAAGAGGTATGCCTCCACTTGACTTATTATCCTTAATATTATTTTCTTTAATTTTTTAAATTTACTACAAAAAGAACCCCAAACAGCTGCTGAAAAACACTTTCAAAAAGATGTACAGGTTCAGAAAACAATTGATTCAATGATGTGGGTGAAAATTGATAAATATTGGGTAGAAGGCAACCTGATCATTCAAGGGAAGGCTATGCTTATATTTCTACAGAAGTCACCCAAAAAGAAGCTCTGGGTTCCATTATGCCTCATTAGAAGTCGACATCTCTGAAATTCAGAATGGCTCTTAGCTTTCCTTCATTTTAAGAAACCATGCGAAGAATCTTCAAAATTGCTTGAAATGTCTTCAGGCAGTTCAGCTACATTTATACTCTTGTACAGGAATCAGAATATAGTTAGTTTTATTTTTCTTGTTTTGTTTTTTGCCAAATAGGAATCCAATTTTGCATTTCCCTATCATCTTTTAGGTAGATATTAAATAGTACAACTCTGGCAACCTCACAATGCTCCATGCCAGTAGAAAGTCGTCAGACAATCTCATCACCCCAGTTCTTAAAAGATCAGTTTTTACTTCTTGAAGAAAGATGATTGTAAGTTTATCTTTTTGTATAGATTTTAACAACCTCTTGCACTTGGGTAATCTTTAAACTAACAGGTTTTGTTCTAAGTAGTTCCTTGATATTTGATATTTATTAGCTTTCCTTTTTTTCCCTATGCCTCTTACAACATGTTGCTATTTTTACTGTTCCTAAACAAAGCTTCCTTTTTTATGGTCCCTTAGCAATGTATCACCAAAACTCCCTGTTAGGAGTAAAATTACTGCTGCTTGCAACCAATCCTCTACCGACTTAAATTGGCTTCTTCAAGGTCCTAGGTCTTTTGACCTGCAGAGGACTATTGACTTCCTGACTGCCCTGTGCTGATAGATTACATCATCAGCTAAAATCTTTCAGATCTGATCTACGTGAAATTTGATTGGTAATGTAAAACAATATTTAGATACTGTTATTATTTCTACTCCTCTCCCCTTTTTTTTCCTATGGAAGCAGGAGGATATAAGGAAACAGAAACTCTATGGAGCCTGGCCAGCCATAAGGAGCTAGTGCCTATTTATTTATTTATTTTGCTAGTGCCCCTTTAAGTGTGAAGATATCAGTTACCAGAGCCAGCCCCTTATAACTGTAGCTGGAGGGCTATTGTGGGGAGTGGACTAGGTGTGCTAGGTGTGCTAGGTGTGCTAGGTGGGGCTAGGCAATTCTGCAAACATCACCCCTAGCTAGATTTGCTCCTGTTCAATGGTCATTGCCACATTGCTGGAGAAACTGTTTACCAGACTCCTGGTCTTGCATTTTTTTTCTGTCTCTCCTACTGATCTGTGCCTAACAATCAGAAAGCAAGTTTTGGGAACAGATTGAAAGAGAGAAAGTTATTATGAGAATCTTGAGCAGTGCCAAAATAAACTCAGGATTTAAAGAGGAAAAAATTCAAGATATGTTAAAAATTGCTTTGTGAGAAACACTAAGTTTCAATCCCTGTCAAATGCACATGTCACATTAAGCCCTCCATCCCAGTTCTAGTCACTTTCCATCACCAGCCAGCTGACTCAAAAAACCAACTTAACACGAAATTTACAAGGATATTTTTTAATAACCAAGATCAATAAGAATGGAACACAACCTACACTTATAACAACACACCTAACTTACTCTTCCCTAATCCAGCCCAAGAGAATTGCTAGTATTTAAGGAGGATTAATCTCTTTAAACAATCTGAAAAATTGTGCTACAATGACCAAATAGCATCTGACAAAATAGAGAAGTCTAAACTGTATTGACATCTTTCATTTATACTTTAGCTTTGGGGAGTATTCATTTTTACAAATAATAAAAATAGAAAGCATCTAAAAAACATACAACTGAAATGAATATTCATGTCTACCTTTACACATTTTTTTTTTTTGCTTTCTGGGCCAGACTCAGTGATGCTCAGGGGTTACTCCTGGCTATGTGCTCAGAAATCGCTCCTGGCTCAGGGACCATATGGAACTCCGGGGATCAAACCAAGGTCTGTCCCAATTCTGCAGCACACAAGGAAAATGCCCCACCGCTGTGTCATTGCTCCAGCCCTACCTTTTCACATTTTAAAGCAATATTTATTGAGGTCATTTGGAGGCCAGAGAGGTAGTGCCTCTGCATATGGCCAACCCTGTTAGGCCCTGAGTACCACAAAATATCCTTTCATTCCTGGATTTAGCCCCCCAAAAGCCACAAAGAATTACAGGGAGGGGCTTCAGGCCTCCTAGGCACTGAAGTTCTCCCCAGGCCCAGCAAAAAAGTAAAATAGAGGTCATTCAATATATAGTAAACCTGCATTTCATGAGCTTTATACCATTAGTCTTCTGCAATTTAATTTTTTTTGTTTTTTTGTTTGTTTGTTTGTTTTTGTTTTTGGGTCATACTCGGCAGCGCTCAGGAGTTACTCCTGACTCTATGCTCAGAAATCACCCCCAGCAGGTGCAGGGGACCATATGGGATGCTGGGATTCAAACCACTGTCCTTTTGCATGCAAGGCAAAAGCCTTACTGCTGTCCTGCAATTAAATTTATTGTTACTGGTTTCTCTTATTAGTAAGTCTATAATAAATATCTTTGTAGTAAAATTATTTTTGCAAGTGTTTATTTTCTTGGTATATCTTTTTAGAGGCAAGATTGCTAGTCAACCTTTTTCTTTCCTTTATCTTTTAGCAGTGCAAAGGTTGAAATCCAGGTCATGTGCATTCAAGGCCAACACTTCATTGTGGAATCACCATCAGCACCCAAGCCAAAGAGTTTCTATAAAGCCGATCTATATTACATCCAGAAGAATGTAGAGTACATATTTCTCATATTCTTGACAACCAAGTATTGAAAATTACTTTAGCTATTTGCATAGTGAAAATTTTGAATCAAACATTGTCATTCACATTTCTCTATTGTTGATGGAGGTCCCGAATCTCATAAATCTTTGTATCTAAAGAATAAGTGTTTGAGGAGGTAGAAGCCAGGATGCAGGGGCTGATGTCCCTCTGCATGTGTCTCCAAATCTACGATAGTGCCTGGCAAAAAGTAAGTAAATACTGACTGAATGTAAAGAGTAAGTAATTATTGAATTTATAAAGGGGCCCAACAATTTCTAGGAATTAATTTCGGGAAGTTCCTCCTCTGCTGCACTCAGGGTCTACAGGTCAGTCCTGGCTATATGTGGCTCCAGCAGCCAGCATCTACCCCTCTGGCCTGCAGAGGTCTTGTGATGCCAAAAATTCAAGTCAGGCCCTCTAGGTTGTGTGTCATAAAGGCAATTGCCCCAGTCCCAGAGGAATGATGTTTAAGATGGACTGTAAATACCTGTCTCAATTTAACATTCCTTTCAGTCACATTCATTATATTCTTTTTAAAATTCACATTAATCCATGTTTTCCTTAGGTTTTCCTTAGGTTTATCTATGTCAGATCATTACCAAGACTATGCATATTTTCCCCCTCTTTTTCTAGCTACACTATTATCTTCTCTTTCTCTTTTTCTCTCCCTCTCTCTCCTTCTCTCTCTCTTTCTCTCTCTGTTTTTTACTTTTGAGGGCCACACCCAATGATGCTCAGGGGTTACTCCTGGTTATGTGCTCAGAAATCACTCCTGGCTCGGGGGACCATATAGGTTGCAAAGGAATGGAACCACTGTTCGTCCTGGGTCAGCCACGTGCAAGGCAAACATACTACCCCTGCACTAACACTTCGGCCCCTCTCTCATTTTTAAATAATATGGACCTGATTTGATCTACAGATCTGCTTACTTTTGTTTTTCTAGATAGGCAATTGTTTTCTCCAAAATATATTTTACTCTCTGTGTGTGTATATTTATATATGCCACACATTTTTGTTGTTGCTGTTTTGGGGCCATGCCCAGTAGTGCTCAGGAATTACTTCTAGCAGGGCTCAGGGTACCACAGGAGATGCCGAAAATTAAACCCAGATTGGCCATGTGCAAGGAAGTACTCTAATCAGTGCTCTCTCCAGCCCATTCATTTCACCTTCCTTCCTTGCTTTCTTTTTTCCAACCTTCTTTATTTTACTCTTTCTTTCACTCTTCCTTCCTTCCTTCCTTCTTGCCTGTCTTCCTTCCTTCCTTCCTTCCTTCTTGCCTGTCTTCCTTCCTTCCTTCCTTCCTTCCTTCCTCCTTCCTTCCTTCCTTCCTTCCACTCTTTCACTTTTTCTTCATTTAACTTTCTTCTTTCTTTTCTCTCTTTTTCTCTTTATTTCTTTCTTCTTTCTCTTTCTTTTTCCTTTTCTTTCTCTTTCTTTCCTTTCTTTCTCTTTCTTTCTTTTTCTTTCTTTCTTTCTTTCTTTCTTGCTTTATTTTTCTTTTTCTTTCTTTCTTTCTTTCTTTCTTTCTTTCTTTCTTTCTTTCTTTCTTTCTTTCTTTCTTTCTTTCTTTCTGTCTTTCTTTCTTTCTTTCTTTCTTTCTCTCTCTCTTTCTTCTTTTTTGGTTTTGAGCCACAACCACTGGTGCTCAGAGACTATCTGTGGTGCTGAAGATGAAAAAAGGGCCCTCTGCATGCAGCCTTTGGACTATTTTCCTCACCACATATAGTGTATAATTGCCTCTTTTCATCAATTTTGGATATTAGGGTTGTATCAACCTTCCTAAAATGAATTCTGTAATTTTTATTTACCTCTATTTTAGTAGTCTTAATAGCAGAAATATTGTGTGTTCCCTAAATATATGAAAAAGACTATCAATAAATGTCTTAGGTCTTAATTCTTTTGGGTTTTTGTTGTTGTTGTTGGTGGTGGTGGTGGTGGTTTTTGTTTTGTTTTTTGTTTTTTGTTTTTTTTTTGTTTTGGTTTTTTGGGACCACACCCAGTGATGCTCAAGGGATACTCCTGGCTATGTGTTCAGAAATCACTCCTGACTTGTGGTATCATATGGGATGCCAGGAGATCAAACTGCTGTCCATCCTAGGTTAATGTGTGCAAGGCAAATGCCCTACCGCTTATGCCACTATTGCAGCCCCACCTCTTTGTTGTTATGTTTTGTTTTTTCCCCCTTTGAATCACACCCAGCAGAACTTAGGGGTTACTCCGGGCTTTGTGCTCAAAAATTTCTCCGGGCAGACTCAGAGAATCATATGGGATGCCGAGGATTGAACCTGGGTCCATCCTGGGTTGGTTGCACATGAGGCAAACACCCTATCCCCGTACTCTCTCTCCAGCCCAGGTTTTATTTCTTAATGGAATGTTTTTAAGTTTTTTCCACAATGCTACTTTTGCTAGGTATATAATTCTAGTTAGACTCCTTTTATACAAACTTGACTGCTAATATTTTCATTTTGAAAAAAATCATTGAATTGGGAATTCTAAATGTATCAGCTTAACTATGTACATCTTAAAAGTTTTCACAATATATCTATACCTTTATTTTACTCTACTTCTCATTATTATATATTATATTGGGATTTTGGGTTCTGTTTCTCTTTCTTCTTTGATTTTTGTCAAGAAGTTTGCCAATGTACCTGATTCTTTTAAAAGAATAGATTTTGGATATCTCCACTTTTCTAATTAATTTTTCTATAAACTTTATGCAACCTTCCTATTGTGTATTTTTACATTTCTTCCTCCTTTAAAATTGAGTTAAATTGCTAGATAATTCTTTTTTTTGATATCTTTATTTAAACACCTTGATTACAAATATGATTGTAGTTGAGTTTCAGTCATGTAAAGAACACACCCTTTCACCAGTACAACATTCCCACCACCAATGTCACAAATCTCCTCCTACCCACCTCACCCTGCCTGTCCTCTTGACAGGCTTTCCACATCCCTCATTCACTCACAATTTTATGATAGTTCTCAGTGTAGTTATTTCTATCACTGCACTCACCACACTTTGTGGTGAGCATCACGTCATGAGATGGACCTTCCAGCCCTCCTTTCTTTGTCTCTAAGAATTATTGAAAAATGTCTTATTTTTCTTAAAACCCATAAATGAATGAGACTATTCTGCATCTTTCTCTCTCTCTCTCTGACTTATTTCACTCAGCATAATACATTCCATATATATCCATGTATAGGAAAATTTCATGACTTCATCTCTCCTGACAGCTGCAATAATATTCCATTGTATATATGTACCACAGTTTCTTTAGCCATTTATCTGTTGAAGGGCATCTTGGTTGTTTCCAGAGTCTTGCTATTTTAGTAGTGCTGCAATGAATATAGGTGTGAGAAAGGGATTTTTGTATTATATTTTTGTGTTCCTATATCCCTAGGAGTGGTATGGCTGAATCGTATGGGAGCTTAATTTCCAGTTTTTGGAGGAATCTCCATATCACTTTCCATAGAGGTTGGACTAGATGGCATTCCCACCAAGCAGTGGATAAGAGTTTCTTTCTCTCCACATCCCCGCCAGCTCTGATTATTCTCATTCTTTGTGATGTGTGCCAATCTCTATGGTCTGAGATGGTACATCATAGTTGTTTTGATTTGCATCTCTCTGATAATTAGTGATGTGGAGCATTTTTTCATGAGGCATTTGGACATTTGTATTTCTTCTTTATCAAAGTGTCTGTTCATTTCTTCTCCCCATTTTTGATGGGATTCGATGATTTCTTTCTTGTAAAGTTCTGTCAGTGCCTTGTCTATTTTGGATATTAGCCCCTTATCTGATGGGTGAATAGTTTCACCCACTCAGTGAATGGCTCTTATATCCTGGGCACTATTTCCTTTGAGATGCAGAAGCTTTTCGGCTTAAAATATTCCCATCTGTTTATCTCTGCTTCCACTTGTTTGAAGAGTGCAGTTTCCTCTTTGAAGATGCCTTTAGTTTCAATGTCATAGAGTGTTTTACCTACATGTTGTTCTATATACCTTATGGTATCAGGTCTGATATCAAAGTCTTTAATCCATTTGGATTTGGATTTGACCTTTGTACATGATGTTAGATGGGGCGTCTAAGTTTTTGCTTTTTTGTAAGTGGCTAACAAGTTGTGCCAACACCACCTGTTGAAGAGGCTTTTCTTGCCCCATTTAGGATTTCTTGCTCCTTTATCAAATATTAGGTGATTGTATGTCTGGGGAACATTCAAGCCTATTCCACTGATCCGAGGGTCTGTCTTTATTCCAATACAATGCTGTTTTGATAACTATTCTTTGTAATATAGTTTACAGTTGAGGAAAGTAATGTCTCCTGTATCTATCCCCAAGGAGTGCTTTAGCTAGTCTAGGGTGTTTATTGTTCCAAATAAATTTCAGAAATGTTTGATCCACTTCTTTGGAAAATATCATGGGTATCTTTAGAGGAATTGCATTAAATCTGTATAATGCTTTGGGGAGCATTGCCATTTTAATGATGTTAATCCTGCCAATCCATGAGCAGGGTATGTGTTTCCATTTCCGTGTGTCCTCTCATTTCTTGAAGCAGTGTTTTACAGTTTTCTTTGTATAGATCCTTCACATCTTTAGTCAAGTTGGCTCCAAGATATTTGAGTTTGTGTGGCATTAATGTGAATGGGATTGTTATCTTAATGTCCACTTTTCCCCTATCATTATTGGTGTATAAAAAGGCCATTGATTTTTGTGCATTTATTTTGTAGCCTGTCAATTGCTATGTGAATGTATTGTTTCTAGAGACTTTTTGGTAGAGTCTTTAGGGTTTTCTAAGTAGAATATCATGTCATCTGCAAACAGTGAGAGTTTAACTTCTTTCTTTCCTATCTGGATTCCCTTGATATCTTTTTCTTGCCTAATGGCTATAGCAAGTACTTCCGGTACTATGTTGAAGAGGAGTGGTGAGAGCAGACAGCCTTGTCTTGTACCAGAATTTAGAGGAAAGTCTTTTAGTTTTTCTCCATTGAGGATGATATTTGCCATTGGCATGTGGTAGATGGCCTTGACTATATTGAGAAAGGTTCCTTTCATATCCATCTTGCTGAGAGTTTTTATGAAAAATAGATGTTGGACCTTATCAAAAACTTTCTCTGCATCTATTGATATGATCATGTGATTTTTTCTTGTTGATGTTGTGTATTATGTTAATAGATTTATGGATGTTAAACTATCCCTGCATTCCTGGGATATTGATCACTACTTGATCGTAGTGAATGATCTTCTTGATGAGGCATTGGATCCTATTTGCCAGGATTTTTTTGAGGATCTTTGCATCTGTGTTCATCAGGGATATTGCTTTGTAATTCTCTTTTTTGCAGTATGTCTGTCAGGTTTAGGTATCCAGGTGATGTTGGTTTCATAAAAGCTATTTGAAAGTATTCCCTTTTTTTCAATTTAATGAAAGAGTATGGCCAGGATTGGTAGTAGTTCCTCTTGAAATCTTTGAAAAAATTTATTCGTGAATCCATCTGGGCCTGGGCTTTTGTTTTGGGGGAGATATTTGATTACCATTGTAATTTTCTCGATGGTGATGGGGGTATGCTTAGATATGCTGCATCTTCCTTATTCAACTGTGAAAGGTTATAGGAATCCAAGAATTTATTCATTCCTTTAGATTTTCATATTTGGTGGCATAGAGTTTCTCAAAGTAGTCTCTGATTTCCCTTTGAATCTCTGCAATATCGGTAGTGATCTCCCCATTTTAGCCACTCTGTGTCTCTTAACTGGTTCATTGTCCATTGACATTGAGGGAGATGATTGTCATAGGATTTAATGTCATCTTTGTGTATAAGTTTGGAGTGTCTGTTGGTGTGTCTTGTCTTAAAGTAGACCTTTCAGTTTTTCCTTTAGGCTGATTTTGCATCTGTAAAGTTTCTGAGCTCTCGCTTATCCATGAAGCTATGTATCCTTCCTTCAAACCTGAACGTGAGTTCAGGGTGCAGTATTCTAGGTAAGCCTCCATTTTATTCAGTCTTGTCATAATATCCCACCACTGCCTTCTGGCCTTGAAAGTTTCTTGTGACATGTCTGCTGTAAATTTTGTGAATGCTCCTTAAATGTAATTTCCCTTTTTGATCTTGCTGCTTTCAGTGTTCTATCTCTATCTGTAGGATTCGTCATTGTCTTAGGGTGTTTTTCTTTGGGTGTCTTTTAGCTGGTACTCTTTGGGCATGCAGGAT
Source organism: Suncus etruscus (assembly GCF_024139225.1). Classification (NCBI taxonomy): domain Eukaryota; kingdom Metazoa; phylum Chordata; class Mammalia; order Eulipotyphla; family Soricidae; genus Suncus; species Suncus etruscus. The sequence continues at coordinate 111,794,500 of NC_064857.1, read as the reverse complement.
TTGATCAATTCTTCCTGGGGATCCCCTTCCTGGGCCTCTGGGACTCCGATGATTATTATGTTGTTTCTGTTGAGTTAATCAGAGACTTCTATTTTCATCTGTTTACATTCTTTGAGTACTTTTTCCATTGTTTGATTGTTTGCCTTAAGGTTCTTTTCCATTCTCTTCTGCTGTATGGAGTTGTTCTGCATTTGATCTTCTAGTTTACTGATTCTGTCCTTGGCTTCCATTGAGTTTTTCAGTTGAGCTACTGTGTTTTTCTGATCTTTTATTTCTGTTTGGAGTTTTCTGATTTCTGTCTTTGTGTTCTGTTCAGCTAGAGCTATATTTTCTTTGATTTCCATGAGGATCCTCAATATTTCTATTCTAACCTCCTTATCTGGGAGGTTAATTAGGTGGTTGGTATTTTTTGGGTCATCAGAGCTATCATCTTCATTCTCTGTGCCTGGTGTTTGCCTGTGAGTTTTCCCCATTGTCACACTTGTAGTGTGATTTTTTTTTCTGCGTGTGATGGTGGGGTTCATTTGTTAGAAGGAGTGCCAAGCCCCAAAGCAGAGTGGCCATGCTCTTCTAGAGCCTCTAGGAGAGCAATTTTGCTGGGCTCTTCTCAGTCCACTCAGGAGAGGTTCAGGAGACAGAACAGTAGAAAAACATGCACAGGCAACACGCAGAGTCTCTCCCAATTTGTATTCACACAGCACAGCAGATTCCTCCGACCTGACGTCACAGAGACTCTGACTTTCTTCAAGTTACCACAGATAGCCAGTTTTCACTCAGGGACTCAGTCCTCCTTGATTTTTCTTGACTCTAGGAAAGCGATTTTGTTGGGCCCTTCTCAGCCCACTCAGGAAAGGTTCGGGAGACAGAACAGTAGAGAAACATGCACCGCTAGATTATTCTTGTTTTCTTTTTCATATGTCCTATATTACTCTTGTGATTCCATTTCATATTTATATCAAGCATCTAAGCATCTACAGAAGTTTCTTTTGCTACTGGGCAGCCATTTAGTTTTAGTAATGAGCTTCAAATACCATTTTGATACTAAAATTCACCATTAATATGGAGTAAGAGATGTGATAGAGATAACTTTAAATGATGTGCCATAGTTAACAATAATGTTGAAATTATTATTTTAGACTGCAATGCTGCTACTTTTAATCCCTATACTATGTCACAAGTCCTCACTTATGGTATAGTTGTTTTGTTTGTTTTGTTTATTGAGGTGGGTCATATCTGGCAATACTCAGGACTTATTCCTGGCCCTGTGCTCAGGAATCACTTCTAGTGGGTCTCAAAGAACTATATTCAGTTTACCTAGAATAAAATCTGGTCAGATGCATGAAAGGCCAAATACCTTAATCCTGTACTTTATCTCAGCCCTAGGACTGTTGCTTTTAACAATAAACATACATGAAAATTATATTCTTTACAGTATATAATTTCATTTTCTCATTTTTTTAGGTTTTTTGTTTAACTAGTTGTTATTTACAAATACATTCATAGTTAAGGTTTATACATACCATGTTTAAGCCCCAATCCCACCACCAGTGTCAACCTTCCTCCATCAGTGTTCTTTTTTTTCCCTAAAGTTTTATTGAATGCTCTCCATCAGTGTTCTTAAAGTCCATCCCATACTCCCCCCAAGACCCCTGTCCCAGCCTGCCATCATAACAGGCACCTTTTTAAGTTTGGGTCTTCTGATTTAATTGCTGTTGCCTCTGTGGTTCGGATATTTAGTTCTATCCTTTCTTAACACCTCCAGTGCACTTGAATTTCTTTGGCCTCTATTCTCCATTATTTCACATCTGTCTTTCTTTTCCTACACTCAATTTCTTTACATCTCCTCACTATGCTCTGGAGTCAAGAGTTTCTAGACAACCCCCATTCATTCCTTCAATCAGTTATTTGAAATACCACATATAAGTGATATCATCCTCTATTTATCATTTTATGGCTTACTTCACTTAACAAAATATATTCCAGTCCCATTCATGGGGTGAATTGGGATGAACTTCTTGATTGCATCATTTGTTACAGCTATGTAGTATTCCATTATGTGTGTACAATGGAATACTGCGTAGCTATATCATCATTTCTTAGCAGCTATAGCTGTGGTTTTTCTTTTCATTCACTCAAGTTAAAAAATTCATTGCAGGAGCTGGACAGTTAATATAGCAGACAGGGCATTTTCCTTGCACAGGGCTGGCCTGGCTTCAATCTCTGGCACACCAAATGGTCCCTGAGCACTGTCAGGAGTGATCCCTATGAGTAGAGCCAGGAGTAAGCCCTGAGCACTACCAGATGTGGCCCCCAAAAGAAGACAAAGAGTATACATGAAGAGATATTCTTTAAGACTTGGACTTTATAGGAAAAAAGGAGGAAAAGAAGATTAATGATTAATCTTATAATAAAAGGCTTATGCATCAAAATTTTCACAGCTTTTTGAAACATACTTGATATTTCAATCAAATTAAATCATGTCAGATACACAATGCCTCATTTTTATTTAGGGTGTGTGGTGTACAATCTGGTGAATTTTAGTTCACAATGACATTAAGCAAACGCATCATCTCCAAAGCTCCTCCTCACTTCGACTTGTTTTGTTTCTGTGATAAGAATACTCCACATGGTATTTAACTCTCAACAATGTTTGCATGTACAACACAGTATTATTTATCTTGACATCTACTATTTCCACTACTCATTGAGATCAGTGTGGAAAACGGAATTATTTTTGACTGCAGGAGGAGTTAGAATTGCTAGAAAAATTTTAAAAATCTTTAGGTACCCTCCCAGCTGGCATCCTACTCACACTTTCTCACCTGACTTTTCAAGCACTGGTATTTAGCTGAGATTCATATTAGAGAAGCACCTTTCCTGCCCACCTTTTGTGGGTTTTGCACTTTTCAGGGAGTGACTGGTTGAGGTCATGAGAGAATGTAGGTGAGTTTTGGGAGGTCACAGGCTCAAGATAGAGCCTAATCAAGATAGATTTGTGAGCACTTCCTGAATCAGGAAAAGCATCCATGAAACTGATGAAAGAAAAAACAGGGGCTCTAAGGGGCAGAATGATAGCACAGCAGTAAGGCGTTTGTCTTGCATGCTGCCGACCCAGGACAGACCTGGGTTCGATCCCCGGCATCCCATATGGTCCTGAGCCTGCCAGGAGTAATTCCTGAGTGCAGAGCCAGGAGTAACCCCTGAGCACCTCTGAGTGAGGCCTAAAAAAAAAAGAAGGTTAAAATGGGCCAGAGAGACAGCAAAGCAGTAGGGCATTTACCTTGCACACTGCCAATCTGGGACAGACTTGGGTTCAATCCCCAGCATCCCATATGGTCACCCAAGCCTGCCAGGATCAATTTGGGAGCAGAGCCAGGAGCAACTTCTGAGCACCAGTGGGTGTGATGCAAAAACCAAAAAAGAAATAAAAACAAAAACAAGGGCTTGCTGGAGTGGACAAATAGGAAGCTTGAAGAACCACCTTATCAGATGCCAGACAACCAGATTTGGCTTAAAAATTGTGATTTCTATAATAATAGACCTGGCCTAAAGTATCATCTTCAAAAGGGAAAAGTATGACTTAATAAGGTTGTAAGTGAGTATGCCCAAAAGTCTGTATGACTCATGAAAGGGAGAACCTTGAACCTTCAATGAACAACCTTCAATGAACACAGGACACAAAATTTGTTCCATGAAGAATTTGAAGAACAAGAATATCTGAATCTGCGCTGTTAACTGAGTCGTAATGTCCAATATTAAATGCACAGAAGTAACTTGATCATTGTCATCAGTCACTGATCCTAAATGACAGAGTTTCCTAATCATCAGATAATTACAGACTTTTTAGGAGAAGCAAGCCAAAGCCCATCGAGCTGCTGAAAGGATACCTAATAGTCTCTTTAGCCCATTTTCAAGTTTTGAACTATTTTTCCCAATGCCACCTTTCTAAATTGTGAAAACAAATTCTTCCCAACTAAGCCAATTGGAATGTCTTGCAGGGCTCTCAAACTCCCGGCCTGCGGGCCTTTTGCGGCCCTCCGTACAACATTTTGTGGCCCTGCCCTAGAGGAATCTTTTTTGTTTTCTTTTGTTTTAGTTGTTTGGGTCACACCCCCCAATGTTCAAGGCTTACTACTGACTTTGCACTCAAGGATCCCCCCGACTTTGCCTCCTGCGGCCCCCAGGTCAATTGAGTTTGAGACCCCTGTGCGCTGTGCTGTCATATAAGTCTTTTAAGCATTTGTTTCTAACCATCCCCATCTGAACTTATGTCTTTAGCTCAACCATGTGTTCCAGAAAGGCCACTCGGGCTTACTCCTGCTATCAAGGGTAACACATTCAAAAAATTCTTAAGCTCTTGTCATCTCCCAGCACCCTTTTGTGGTCCTTTATACAGTCTGTTGGGCCAAGAAGGAAGAGCTGGGCTGGTCTGGGTAGTGTTCAACAGCACAGCTCTTTGTCTCTCGTTGTCAGCCAGCCCTGTCACTACATTGTTCTTCAGGCCGCCTGCCTTTGATGAGCTATCTACCCCCTCATGTCTCAACACTCTGGGCAGCAACACGAGAAACAGCAGGCCTGCATGTTCTTCCGCTAGGGAATAATCCTAGCATAATAGAGTGTGCTGTCAGCCCAGCACTCCATGTTTGCTGAGAATACTAGGAGGGAGTCCAAAGATGCAAAGGCACATTTTTTCAGAGTCGTTCATCTGCCAGGGACATAAACTATCCATGACAATGTATGGCAAAGACTACCAAGAGCCCTAGAGAACATCGGGGCCTCCTTTACTGGGTGCAATTTATAGGCCAAAGGTCTACCCGCTGTCAGTTTACAGCTAGGGTGGCCTTAGTAAATGTACAGAGCTGTGCAAGTAACACCTTGATCTGGTTTTAGCATGATTCTCATTCCCCAAAATGTTTTTATGACCCTAGTTATCTTCATTCTCATACCAGCTTCACACAACCAGCAACCTCCTATTTCTAGGGATTTTCTTCCCTTTTCTAAAATATGGGTCTTTTACTAAAGTTTTCCAAATAAAATCATTTTTTATGTAGTGCTAATTTCCTTTACTTATCACAATGGTTTCCTCTTCATTTATATCATAGCATCAATCAGCATACGCAGCTCTTCCCTCTCACTTCCCTATCTTTATCACCATCACCTGGCTCACACACACACTCGGTGTGCTCACATGCTCACACACCCAGCTCTGGTGCTAGATCATATTTTGTGGCAGCACTTGGGATCACAAACAGCGAAGCCACCAGGATCACACTTGGAAGATGGTTGGGGTCAGGTAGGGATCAACTGTGGTCTACTTACTCCACACTCCCAGCAGCTGGAACACTTTTATGATCTAGGAGTTGCATTCCACATACTAACATACCACATGTATCTACCAATTAACCTATGGATACTATTTGGATTATTTCTATATGACCTACTATGAGTAACAGTACTCCAAACCACTACATATAAATCTTGTGTGGGTCTTTTTTTAGCTTATCTTGGGCACATACCTAGAAGTCAGTTTGTTGGGTTGTATGATAAGTATCTATAGAACTAGTTTAAGAAATTGCAAAACTCATTTTCAAAGCAAACCATTCCTTTTTCCATACCTTTATCCACAGTTTTTAATCATCTGTCTTCCAGATTGTTGCCCTCTAGTTGTGAGGCATAGCATATTATTTTAATTTTAATAGGCATTTTCCTAAAGGCTATTGCTGCAAACCATATCTCATCTTTTGATTACACATCTACATATTTATGGGAGGAAAATACCTTCAATTTGGCCTATTTTTAGTGTTTATTTTTTATTAAAGAATTATAAGAGTTACTTATATATCCTGATAAAAATTTCAAATCAGATGTATGGTGTGCAAATATTTTTCCCAGTCTGTAGTTTGTGTTAAAGGACTAGTTATCTACCCTACTAGAATTGACTAATTTTTTTTTACAAATAGTTTATGGAACAATGAACATTAGCTATTGTCAGGATTATTTTCAATATTACAAGAGTAGTATGTGTGTAATGCTTACTACAGGGTTTGGAAAATATTAGGAGGCTGGATATTTGTTGATTTGTTAACATAAATGGAAGAATGTATATGCTAGAAAAGTCCCTGAGCATCACCCATGTGGTCCTATCCATATCTCTAGCCCCCCAAAAGAAAGTATAATCACAAAATGTTAAATTGAAGGCCAATGATGAGTATTTTCTGTTTCCATAGGAACAAAACTTTAGAGAGGCACTGAGAGTGGTCAAAGACAGTTCAAGGAATCATTCTACAATGTCAGAGTAGCAAATTTTACCTTTTTATATCTGAATATTACTAAAACCTGGTATAATAAAGCCAGTATATACTTTGATACTGTATAGACATCTCTAACCTTAAAAGCTTTAAAAAACAAATCTTCTGTTTTGATAGCAGGGAAGTATCAGACTTTCCCACCAACAGAAAGAACTGCAAGCACATTCTTTGAAGTGGAAATAGTGTTGTGTCTGGCAGGGCTGGGCAGGGCTAGGACCCAAATGCCCTAGCGACCTGCGACTATCTGCCCTATGACCTGAAGATAGCCCAGCAACCAGGGTTGGATTCAAGAGCCAGCACAAAGTCACCCTTATGGTTATAAAGACAACAAAACTACATAATCAAAAAATATCAATCATGGATATCTTTTGCAGTTAATTCCACCTGCAGAATTTAGTTTATATTTTCTCTGGATCATCTGATTTAATCTTTGCTGCTCTAAGTACAGTTGGTCCTGTTACTGGTCCTCATTGTACAGATGAGAAAACACTAAATGAAATTAAGATACTTGGTAGTGCTGCAAGTGAACATCTGCAATCTGTGCCAGACTCTGCCATGCCAGGGACCAAAGGAAAAGCAGTGCCTAATAGCTCAGTGAGAGATTGAGCCCATCATCCCTGAGACAAGCTGAGGAGTTCTCAGCTAAAGCACTGTCATTGGTGAATGGAAATATAGGCACTGCCTGGTTGGCAGGAGTTCCAAATTCTGATGTTTGAAAATCATCTAATTTTTCTTAATTCTCTTTTATGTTATTACTTTTATTGCTGTTAAAGTAATATGTTTATAATAGATTGAGATTCGTGCAGAGGGGATACATTATTGCCTCTCAGCAACCACCAGGTGCCCAGAACTTCCCCACAGTTTCAGCTCCACATCTTTTCAGCTTCTTCAACCTTCATCCTCCCTCCACTCAGTAATCTCAGTTCCATTTTCAAAGACCATGGAATGTTAGCAGCATAATGACCTCCTCAGATATCAGCCAGGGTACAAGCTTTCCCCTCCAGAGTAAAAATTTTATTTTTAATTGCATTTTGTGGAGCCAGAAATGGCCCTAAGAGTGACATGCCAGGGTCCCACCTGGGAATGACTTTAACATCATCACACCCCTGGCTGCTTGGAAACCATTGGCATCTCCCTCTCTAGCTTGAGCCACATGGTAGCCTGCTACTTCTGAGTCCTTCAACCTTTTCCAGCTTTTTGGATTGTGTGTGTGTGTGTGTGTGTGTGTGTGTGTGTGTGTGTGTGTGTGTGAACTTAGAGGCCCAGCCAGGTCACCCAAGATGTTAGTTGCAGGCTGCCTCCTCTTGGCCCTGAGCTTTCATGCCATGGTCTTGGTGTCATCTTGAATATGTAAGTCAGAAGAATTACCACCGTAAACGTGAAATAGGCTACAAGGAAGATTTGATGATCTGGTCTTTCGAGTTATGGATGTAGGGCATAGTCAAGGACATGACCTTTGAAATTTTGGACAGAGGCCTGGTACTCAGGAAAAGCTCACATGAATCACAAGAATAATGTCATTTCAGCTTCTCGGATGCTAGTTCTGTGATCAGGTATTGTATGCCTCCCAAGCCTATTATTTCCTTTCTAGACAATTTTAGGCTGGGTGAACAGGATGTCAGGGGGCTTCCTCAGGTCAGAGAAGTAATAGATAAAAGATGAAATAAAAATACCCCTAATTCCTTCCTTCTTCCATAGTCACCACCTGCTCTATCTCTGAGACAAGGGTGCCCTGGCATCTGACCAGAGGTGGCAGGAAGTTATGAAGATTGAATGTGCAACAGTTCACTCTCCACAGTGATATAGGCTTCAAATTAATTCTGAAAGTTGGGCAGTAACCCAGGAAACTTGGAGCCCGGAGGCCACCACTTAGCACTTAGGTATTTGTCTCTCCTGGAGTGCTAGGCAAACAGTAGCCTAATCTAGTAAAGGCTTAGGGAGATATTATTAGTCACCAATTATCTGAGACCAAACTTTGAAAAAAACACTCAGAGCCAGAATCTGGTATGGTGCCTGGGAAGAGTATTATGATCAAAATCTTTGATGAATGTCACAGCAATTTTCCAACAATTGGTTCATGTCTTCCCTGACTTTCTAAGTGTACCTGTATTGAAGTGTCAGTCCCCCAATGACTGACTTATGAGCTGCTACATTACAATCCCGTAGTCCATTAAAGGGAAATAAAAAGAACACCCTGGCTTCTGAGACATGGGCATGCAAAAAGATATGGCGATATGACATGCTCCATGTCGGGCTGATAGAGGTTATAGCACTGCAGAGGAATCCACCCACTGGCCCTGCTATGCTGGGCTCCAGTGATGTCTCCAACACTGTACCCAGATTTCCCGGCTCTCTCGGAGACACCACTTCAGAGGAATTAACCCAACACACTGGCCCACACTCTGCTTCCCTAAGTTTCTTTCTTCTCTCACCTTTTTCCACCCAAGGTCACCTCCACACAATCAGAGTTGTGTGAGGGAGGAGCACAGGTCACTAAATGTAACGTGACAGGGTGTGGTACATTCTAGCTTCAGAAGAAATGGGATTCCTATGCCACTGATCATGCACCTGTTTTTCTCCATCTGTCTGTTCATCAGCACCTTTTATTAGTTGGTTATTAATTTCCTGAGCTCTGAGAATCCTACACATTCAGGAAAGCCGAGGAGATGGTCATATGAACTCTGGTTCATGCCTAGTCAACCGGAAGCAGAGATCATAGTAGTATCAGAAGTGGAGAAGGGCAGGCTGCAAACTTTGAGTCTCTGAATGCTGATGGAATCTCTAGGTTCAACTGAGCTGGAATCATTGGTCAGGAGAGAGAACCTCACATCTGGGTCAGATCCCTGGGAGTAAGGTAGCAATTCAGGGGGGAGAAAGGTTTTTCCTGTGACTGCTGCTGAAAGTTCACATCTTTGTTTGTTTGTTATTCTGTTTTGGGTCACATCTGGTGACACTCAGGGGTTACTCCTGGCTATGTGCTCAGAAATTGCTTCTGGCTTGGGGGACCAAATGGAATACCGGACGATCGAACCACGGTTCGTCCTTCGCAAGCATGCACGAGGCTGATGCCTTAACTTTTAATCCACGACTTCCGCCCCATCTGTGCTGTAGTTACAAAAATGTTTGTAGTTAGGGTTCAGTCATCAAATATACACCACCCTTCATTAGTTTAACTTTCCCACCACCAATGTACCCTATTTCTCTCCTCCTATACCCCCTGCCTATCTTCAGGCCAAGCATTCTCTCTCTCTCTGTCTCTCTCTCTCTCTCTCTCTCTCTCTCTCTCTCTCTCTCTCTCTCTCTCTCTCTCTCTCTCTCTCTCTCTCTCTCCCTCTCTCTCTCATTGCCACAGTTGTTGTTAGTGCAGTTATTATTCTAACTGTGCTGTGTGCTCACCACTCTTTGTGGTAAACTTGATATTATGGAATGCTCCTTCTGGCTCTCATCTTTATTATCTCTAGGTATTATTACCACACTGTCTTTTATTTTCTTAAATCCCACAGATGAGTGAGACTTTCTGTGTCTTTCTCTCTCCCTCTGATAAATTTTATTCAGCATAATAGTCACCATGGCTATACCTGTACAGGCAAATTTTATGACTTTATTATTCCTAATGGCTGTGATTTTTTTAGCCACTCATTTGTTGTTGAGCATATAAGTTGTTTCCACATTCTGGCTTTTGAAAAATAGTGCTTATAAGAACATAGGAGCAGAGAGGGCATTTTTGTATGTGGTGTGTGTGCGTTTGTCCCTAGGGGATACCCTAATGTGGTATTGCTGGTTCATGTAGATCAATTTCCCAAATCATGAATATGGTATATATCTCCATTTACTTGTGGCCATTGATTTTTGACTGTTAATTTCTTTAATATATTTTTTATTTAAACACCTTGATTACATACATGATTGTGCTGTTTGGGTTTCAGTCATGTAAAGAACACCACCCATCACCAGTGCAACATTCCCATCACCAATGTCCCAAGTCTCCCTGCTCCCCACTCAACCCCCGCCTGTACTCTAGACAGGCTTTCTATTTCCTTCATACATTCTCATTATTAGGATAGTTAGAAATGTAGTTATTTCTTTAACTAAACTCATCCCTGTTTGTGGTGAGCTTCATGAGGTGAGCTGTAACTTCCAGCCCTTCTCTCTTTTGTGTCTGAAAATTATTGCAAGAATGTCTTTCATTTTTCTTAAAACCCATAGATGAGTGAGACCATTCTGTGTTTTTCTCTCTCTCTCTGACTTATTTCACTCAAAATAATAGATTCCATGTACATCCATGTATAGGAAAATTTCATGACTTCATCTCTCCTGACAGCTGCGTATTGTGTATATGTACCACAGTTTCTTTAGCCATTCATCTGTTGAAAGGTATCTTGGCTGTTTCCAGAGTCTTGCTATGGTAAATAGTGCTGCAATGAATATAGGTGTAAGGAAGGGACTTCTGTATTGTATTTTTGTGTTCCTAGGGTATATTCCTAGGAGTGGTATAGCTGGGTTGTATGGGAGCTAGATTTCCAGTTTTTTGAAGGAATCTCCATATTGCTTTCCATAAAGGTTGAACTAGATGGCATTCCCATCAGCAGTGGATAAGAGTTTTTTTCTCTCCACATCCCTGCCAACACTGCTTGTTCGCATTCTTTGTGATGTGTGCCAATCTCTGTGGTGTGAGGTGGTACCTCATAGTTGTTTCGATTTGCTTCTCCCTGATAATTAGTGATGTGGAGCATTTTTTCATGTATCTTTTGGCCATTTGTATTTCTTCTTTGTCAAAGTGTCTGTCCATTTCTTCTTCCCATTTTTTGATGGGATTAGATGTTTTTTTCTTGTAAAGTTCTGTCAGTGCCTTGTATATTTTGGAGATTGTCCCCTTATCTGATGGGTATTGGGTGAATAGTTTCTCCCACTCAGTGGGTGGCTCTTGTATCCTGGGCACTATTTCCTTTGAGGAGCAGAAGCTTCTCAGCTTAATATATTCCCATCTGTTAATCTCTGCTTTCACTTGCTTGGAGAGTGCAGTTTCCTCCTTGAAGATGCCTGTAGTCTCAATGTCCTGGAGTGTTTTGCTTACATGTTGTTCTATATATCTTATGGTTTCAAGTCTGATATCGAGGTCTTTAATCCATTTGAATTTTACCTTCATACATAAGGTTAACTGAGGGTCTAAATTCAATTTTTTGCAAGTGGGTAGCCAGTTATGCCAACACCACTTGTTGAAGAGGCTTTCTTTGCTTCATTTAGGATTTCTTGCTCCTTTATCAAAAATTAGGTGACTGTATGTCTATGAAACAGAGTATTTAAGCCTATTCCACTGATCTGAGGGCCTGTCTTTATTCCAATACCATGCTGTTTTGATAACTATTGCTTTGTAAAGTTTAAAGTTGGGGAAAGTAATTACTCCCATATTCTTATTTCCAATGATTGCTATAGCTATTCTAGGGTATTTCTTGTTCCAAATGAATTTCAAAAGTGCCTGGTCCACTTCTTTGAAGAATGTCATGGGTATCTTTAGAGAGATCGCATTAAATCTGTACAATGCTTTGGGGAGTATTGCCATTTTAATTATGTTAATCCTGCCAATCCATGAGCAGGGTATGTGTTTCAATTTCCACATGTCCCCTCTTATTTCTTGGAGCAGAGTTTTATAGTTTTCTTTGTATAGGTCCTTCACATTTTTAGTCAAGTTGATTTCAAGATATTTGAGTTTGTGTGGCACTATTGTGTGAATGGGGTTTTTTTTTTTCTTAATGTCCATTTCTTCCTTATTACTATTGGTGTATAGGAAGGCCATTGATTTTTGTGTGTTAATTTTGTAGCCTGCCACCTTGCTATATGAGTCTATTGTTTCTAGAAGCTTTTTGGTAGAGTCTTTAGAGTTTTCTAAGTAGAGTATCATGTCATCTGCAAACAGCGAGAGCTTGATTTCTTCCTTTTTTATCTGGATTTCCTTGATATCTTTTTCTTGCCTAATCTCTATAGCAAGTACTTCCAGTGCTATGTTGAATAGGAGTGGTGAGAGAGGACAGCCTTGTCCTGTGCCAGAATTTAGAGGGAAAGCTTTTAGTTTTTCTCCATTGAGGATAATATTTGCCACTGGCTTGTCGTAGATGGCCTTAACTATATTCAGAAAGGTTCCTTTCATTCCCATCTTGCTGAGAATTTTGATCAAGAATGGATATTGAACCTTATCAAATGCTTTCTCTGCATCTATTGATATGATTGATAATGTGATTTCTATTTTTCTTGTTGTTGATGTTGTCTATTATGTTGATAGATTTACGGATGTTAAACCATCCTTGCATTCCTTGGATGAAACCTACTTGGTCATAGTTGATGATCTTCTTAATGAGGTATTGAATCCTATTTGCCAGGATTTTATTGAGGATCTTTGCATCTGTGTTCATCAGCGATATTGGTCTGTAATTTTCTTTTTTGATAGCATCTCCGTCTGGTTTACTATCAAGGTGATGTTGGCTTCATGAAAGCTATTTGGAATCCATCTGGGCCTGGGCTTTTGTTTTTAGACAGACATTTGATTACTGTCTTAATTTCCTCAGTAGTGATGAGGTTGTTTAGATATGCTACATCCTCTTCATTCAACTTTGGAAGATTATAAGAGTCCAAGAATTTATCCATTTCTTCCAGGTTCTCATTTTTAGTGGCATAGAGTTTCTCAAAGTAGTTTTTGATTACCCTTTAAATCTCTGCCATATCAGTAGTGATCTCTCATTTTTCATTCCTAATATGAGTTATCAAGTTTCTCTCTCTCTTTCTTTGTTAGTTTTGCCAGTTGTCTATCAATCTTATTTTTTCAAAGAACCAACTTCTGCTTTTGTTGATCTTTCAGATTGTTTTTTGGGTTTTCACTTCATTGATTTCTGCTCTCAGCTTTGTTATTTCCTTCTGTTGCCCTATTTTTGCTTCCTTTTGTTGAGCACTTTCTAATTCTATAAGTTGCGTCATTAAGCTATTCAGGTATGGCCCTTCTTTCTTGATGTGTGCTTGCAAATCTATAAATTTTCTCTCAGTACTACTTTTGCTGTGTCCCATAGGTTCTGATAGTTTGTGTCTCTATTGTCATTTGTTTCCAGAAAGGTTTTGATTTCCTCTTTGATTTCATCTCGGACCCACTGGTTGTTCAGTATTAGGCTTTTTAACTTCCAGGTATTAAAGTTTTTCTTCTGTGTCCCTTTGTAGTTCACATATAATTTCAGGGCCTTGTGGTCAGCGAACGTAGCCTGCAAAATTTCTATTCTCTTGATATTATGGAGGTATGTTTTATGTGCTAGCATGTAGTCTATCCTGGAGAATGTACGATGTACATTAGAGAAGAATGTGTATCCAGGTTTCTGGGTGTGGAGTGTCCTATATATATCTACTAGGCCTCTTTCTTTCATTTCTCTTTTCAGGTCTAGTATATTCTTGTTGAGTTTCGGTCTGGTTGACCTATCAAGTGTTGACAATGCGGTGTTGAGGTCTCCCACAATTATTATTTTGTTATTGATACCATTTTTCAAATTTGTCAACAACTGTATTAAATAATTTGCTGACCCAACCTTTGGTGCATATATGTTTAGGAGAGTGATTTCTTCCTGCTGTACAAATCCCTTGATTAATACAAAATGTCCATCTTTGTCCCTTATAACTTTCCTAAGTATAAAGTTTGCATCATCTGATATTAGTATGGCCACTCCAGCTTTTTTATGGGTGTTTTTTGCTTGGATGATTTTCCTCCAGCCTTTTATTTTAAGTCTATGCTTGTTCTGACTATTCAGGTGCGTTTCTTGTAGGCAACAGAAGGTTGGGTTGAGTTTTTTGATCCATTTAGCCACTCTGTGTCTCTTAACTGGTGCATTTAGTCCATTGACATTGAGAGAAAGAATTGTCCTGGGATTATTGCCATTTTTCTATCGAAGTTTGGTGTCTCTGTTGGTCAGTCTTGTCTTAAAGTAGGTCTTTCAGTTTTTCTTTTAAGACTGGTTTTGAGTCTGTAAAGTTTCTGAGCTGTTGTTTGTCTGTGAAACCATGTATTCTTCCTTCAAACCTGAAAGTGAGTTTTGCTGGGTGCAGTATTCTAGATAAAGCATTTATTTCATTGAGTTTTGTCACTATGTCCCACCACTGCTTTCTGGCCTTGAGTGTTTCTTGTGACAGGTCTACAGTAAATCTCAAGGATGTTCCCTTAAATGTAATTTCTTCTTTTTGATCTTGCTGCATTCAGAATTCTGTATTTATATATGGGGTTCGGCATTGTGACTAGGATGTGTCTTGGGGTGTTTTTTTCTGGGGTCTCTTTTAGTTGGTACTCTTCAGGCATGCAGAATTTGATTGCATGTATTCTTTAGCTCTGGTAGTTTCTCTTTAATGATGTTCTTGACTGTTGATTCTTCCTGGAGATTTTCTTCCTGGGTCTCTGGGACTCAAATGATTCTTAAGTTGTTTCTGTTGAGCTTATCATAGACTTCTATTTTCATCTGTTCCCATTCTTTGAGTAATTTTTCCATTGTTTGATCATGTGCTTTAAGGCTTTTTTCCAGTCTCTTCTGCTGTATGGAGTTGTTATTCATCTCATCTTCCAGTGTACTAATTCTATCCTCAGCTGCTTTTAACCCGTGGGAAAACTCATCATGTTTTTCTTCAATTCATTTACTGAGTTTTTCAGACCTGTTATTTGACCTGAAATTTCAGTTTGGAGTTTTCTCATTTTTATCTTCATATTCTCTTGGTTCTTATTAGTGTTCTCTTCTATACTTTCTTTGAGTTCTTTGAACATCTTCCTATTTCGACTCTGAACTCCTTATCTGAGAGACTGACTATTCAGTTGGCCATGTTCTGGTCATCTGAGTTGCCATCTTCATTCTCTATGTCTGGCGCTGGCCTGCATTGTTTCCCCATTGTCACACTTGTATTGTGGGTATTTCTACGTGTTGTGGTTGTATTCATTGGCTAATTGATGTGTGTGGCAGCATAGCGAAGCACTCCTCTGGCTCCTCCCTTTCTGGGTATGTAAACTCACCTCCAGGGAAGGCTAGCTGTCCGCAGATGAGCCACACACAGGATGAAATCAGGCTGAAAATGCAGCACAGCACAGAAGACAGGCAGATAGGTGTGCTGGCATCTGAGTTCCAGCAGAGTTCTTGAGTGTTAATTTTTAGCCTGTCACTTTGCTATACAAAACTCGTTTCTAGAAGTTTTTTGGTAAAGTCTTTAGTGTTTTCTAAATATAGTAGCATGTCATCTGCAAACAGTGAGAGCTTAACTTTTTCTTTTCCTATCTCAATGCCCTTAATATCTTTTGTTTGCCTAATTGCTATGGCAAGTACTTCTAGTCCTATGTTAAAAGAGAGTTATGAGAGGGGGAAACCTTATATTGTACTAGGTTTTAGAGCAAAAGCTTTTAGTTGATTTCCATTTAGTATAATATTTGCCATGGGGTTGTGCTAAATGGTCTCGACTAGATTGAGAAAAATTCCTTTTATTCCCATCTTGTTGATAATTTTTATCATGAATAGATATTGGACCTTGTTGAATGCTTTCTTGGCATCCATTGACATAATTATATGATTTTTATATTCTCTTTTGTTGACATCGCATGTTATGTTATTAATTTGCATATATTAAACCATTCTTGCATATCTGGAATGAATCCTATTTGGTCATGGTTTATGACCTTCTTGATGAGGCATTGGATCCTGTTTGCTAAGATTTTGTTGAAGATCTTTGCATCTGTATTCATTAGGGATATTGATCTGTAGTTCTCTTTTTGTGGCATCTCTGCTTTTGGTATCAGCATGATGATAAATTCATTAAAACTATTGAGGAGTATTTCTGTTTATTCAATTTTTTCTTTTCCTTCCTTCCTTCCTTTCCTTCTTTCCCTTCCTTCCTTCCTTTCCTTCCTTCCCTTCCTTCCTTCCCTCCTTCCTTCCCTCCTTCCTATTTTCCTTCCTTCCCTCCTTCCTTCCTTCCTTCCTTCTCCCTCCCTCTTTCCTTCCTCCCTTCTTTCCTTCCTTCCTCCCTCCCTCCCTCTTTCCTTCCTTCCTCCCTCCCTCCCTCACTTCCTTCCTCCAACCCTCCCTCCTCACTTCCTTTCTTCCTCCAACCCTCCTTCCCTTCTTTCCTCCAGCCTTCCCTCCTTCCTTCCTCCTTCCTTCCCCCTTCCTTTCTCCTTCCCTTCTTCCTTCCTTCCTTCCCCCTTCCTTCCTTCCTTCCCTCCTTCCTTCCTCCTTTCTATATAATACAAGTGCTAAGTGAGAAAAGGAAAAGAAAAGGGATAGCTGACTTCTAAGAACTCTGATTATGACATGGACCAATAGCAATCTTTGAGTTCTATTATTCTTGTATTTGTATTTGCCACCGAATCCTCAGTACAGTCATCTGAGAGAGATCTCCACAATCAACCTTGAAGAAATTTCTGCTTGGAGATGAGAAAAAATTGACCCAAGGTCATATAGTCAGTAAGTCACATCCGAGTTGTTAGCCATGGAGGCTGAGAAGGTGCTACATGCACAACTGTTGCTTTTTTTCTGGGTCTTATTTCCCACCTTCACTTCCGGGGCATGGGAGCAAGTTTCAGGACCTGTACTGATCTCCAAGAATTTCCTCCCACTGCCTAGATTCACACTTCCCTTGGAGCCTCCGTCCAACTCTTCCACAATCTCTTTCTGCCCTGATTTCCAGAGAAGCAGGGGACATTCTCCCTACTTTAGAAACAAGGGAACCATGCCCAGAGAGATCGTTTTACTTGCTCCAAACTGTACAGTGAGCAGCCAGAGACAATCTTCATGGTCTTGTTACCTTTAGACTTTGTCCATTCCAGCAGTCTTCCCACAAGATGAACAATTCCTGTAACATGTCACTGCTCTCTAGTCAAAGGGGTCTCAATTAAAATACAGCAAAGTAGTGGCAGTAAGTGGATCATGTATTAATAACTCCTCCCTTTTCTATGAGCCCAGTTCCTCTTTCTCCTGGTCCCACTTCCCATCACCTTCACCTCTGTTCTGGCCTACTTCCCCCAGTGCAAGACTGTTTCAGGGAGCCTGCATCTCATCTGATGCTTCTATCAAAGGAAGAGAAACTGGGGAGTGGTGGCAGAGCAGAGAGTGAGAAGAGCATCCTCCTCTGTCCAGTCTTAGATAGAGCAAGAACAAGCTTCCTCCTTCCTCAAATCCAGTCTGAGCGACTTCTTTTACATACACTTGGCAGGGATGACTTAAGTAAGTCTTGACTCTCTTTCCCTGGAGACAAGACTAAAAGTATTGTTTAGAAATCTAATATATGGTTTATTTACTCAATTTGTGCTGAGCTCCGCAGTTCCTTCAGGCCAGCCTCCCTCACCCATTACTCTATTAATGCTCCATTACTGAAATTAGTGCTGTAATTGGAGGGGGAAGGGCCATGCAAGGGGGCACTTCTTAAAGGCACAGGTTTCTTTTAATCTCATCACAGGCTGAGACAGGGACCCATGGAAGGGCCACAGGAACATTTGGACTAAAGTGATGCCAGAGCAGCTGGAGATGGATAGGTCAAGGCCTATAGTGGTCCAATGCAGGTGCCTGTGCCTGTCCAGGGTGAGTGAGGAACACAAGGTCAGAGCCTTCTGCTAGAGCTCCATTGACTTTCATGCTTCTCCATCAGATCCGAGTTTCAGAAATACCCCTTACAGGTGACATCAGAGTTGTTTTACAAGCTTCCTTGAGGACCCCTTGTACTTCCATCTACTTCCTGCTTCCTTCATTCACACTCACACACCCCTGCACCTCCACCAGTCAAGAACTTGCAGAAATTCTTTCTCTTGCTCTTAGTGCCCATGCTAACTTGTTTTCTAAAAGGAGACCTGCAGCCACCATTAGCAGCACTTCAATATGGTGGCCAATATTCTCACTAAAGCTTTCACTCATGAAGGAATCTACACCCTTACTGCAGGCCTTGCTGTTGAATGCATTTCCCAGGTATGGAGGCCTAGGGCCCCCTCTCCAGCTTTCTCTTAGGTCACTAGTCCAGAGTTGCCCCAATCATACTCTCCTTAAACTACGAACTCCATCTCAAACTATGCTACTTCTCTGACTGCAAATGTCTGCTGGCTTAGAGGTTTCCCCCTTTCAGTTGGAAAATGGAATATTCGGATAGGTTGTCTCTTTGGTTTTTAATTTGTTTTTGGGCCATACATGGTTGCACTCAGGGGGTACTCATGGCTCTGAGCTCAGAAAATGCTCTTGGCAGATTTGGGAGACCATATGGGATGCCAGGAATCAAACTCGAGTCTGTCCCAGGTTGACTGCATGCAAGGCAACTGTCCTGCCACTATGCTATCTCTCCAGCCTAGGTTTCCTCTTTCTGACAGTTTTCTCTTTAGATCTGGCATTGGTAGCATCTTTTTCAGGTCATAGTTTCTTCAAGTGTGCTGTCAACACATACAGACACAAAAAACATGGGAGTTTATAAATGCACGTTAGTAGCTTCTGCCTTTGTTTTCTCTGTGATCTTGACAATTTATATTTTAAAAATCACATGTCACAGAAATATTACAGGTTTAAGGCACTTGCCTTGCTCACAGATAACCCTGTTTCAACCCTCAGAATAGCACATGATCCTCAAGCACTGCCAGGAGTGACCCTGATCGCAGTGTCAGGTACAAGCCCTGCGTATGACCCAAAAAAACAAAAAGAAAAATATCCTGCATTTTAACAGTTTCCAAAAACAAACTTCCAGCCTGGATCTCTTTATCAACACCCCCATAGGCACCTCAAATACATGTTGACTTTTTATTTTGCTGATTCTTATCTGTCTTGGTTTGGGGCTTGGTGACATGTTTATGGTTATGTAGATAGTCATCACTGATCCTTGTGGTTTTCTTTTAAATGTTTTGTTTTCTTGTTTTTGTTTTTGTTTTGATTTTGGTTTTTGGCCCACACCCTGGTGATGCTCAGGGGTTACTCCTGGCTGTGAGCTCAAAAATCGCTCCCAGCTTGGGGGACCGTAGGGATCCTAGGGAATCTAACCGCGGTCCGTCCTAGGTTAGCGCGTGCAAGGAAGAAGCCTTATGGCTTGCGCCACCACTCCAGCCCCTGATCCTTGTGGTTTTCTAAACCTGCCCACCAAACTAGCAGTCATTAAGTCCTTATCAATGATCTCTCCCACCACATTCTTCACATTCACTTCTTCTCCTATATCCCCACTGGCAGCACTACATCACTCTGGCTCCTTCACTTCAGTGGCCTTCTTGCTCAGGCTACCTATTCAGCCACTTAGCCTCTGAAGTGAGACTGGAGTGAAAGTCCAAGAGGCTCAAACACCATAGGGGGTGCTCACAGTTTTTATTCAAGCTCTTCTCTCAACCACAATTCCCTTGGCCATGTAATCTGAACTATGATGTCTGCCATCAGCTTCGCTAAATATGATGGAGAGAAACTAACTTTGTCATTAAGTAGGTTGTTTAACGTTTGATGGGTTTTGACTTTGGGAGGCTTTCTTTTTTCACTGAGTGGAACCTGACCTCAATTCTCTCTTCTTTCTTGCTTCTTTTCTGCTCCAGAGTTCCTTGATCTGATATGAGCACATGAAACTCTTCACCATCTGACCCAGGCATATTAGTGCTGTTTGAAGATGTGAGTTTCAAATTTCAGCATTTTCCCTGGCATTTCTCCATCTTTTTTCTGAAGCTGGGATCCAAAGGTCCTCCACATCATGCAGACAAGGACAACCACTAAGGATGACACAGTGGTTAAAGCAAGGTAATGAGCCCCTGTGTCATTCAGACCTCATAGAGCCTTCTCTTGCATTTATTATGAGAGAGAAACAAGATTTTGAATTTTGTTCTCTGAAACCATCACATTTTGTTACTTTGCCTCAGCTTTGAATAAACTGTGTCTCACAATTCTCCCTCCCAAGTTCTGTTTCTGAACTTCTCACTTTGGTGCATGGAGCCTGAATAAAATCTGTGTGTGTGTGTGTGTGTGTGTGTGTGTGTGTGTGTGTGTGTGTGTGTGTGTGTGAAGATGATTATTTTGTGTTTTCTTTTTTTTTTCTTTCCCTGCATAGGCACGTTAAGTATTGGGGATATTATAGAGGGAATTCCCTTGGCCTAGGAGATACAGGATTTCTCCACCCCTGAAGTATACTGTCATGGGATTAACTGTAGACTCCTTGCATGATCATTTACTCTCCCCTCACTGCTTTTGTGGTGTATAGAAGACTTATGTTTCATCCTGGATGGTAAAATCAGACCTCTGCTGAATAAAATCTTTAATGGTAACAAATCAAAATGTCCATATTGTCCAAGAGGTGCCAAGCAGATATTTTTCTTAAGAAAAAACTTTAGCAATTTGTAAGTGAAACTAAATTGTGGGTGCATTTTAGAAGAGAATGCTTCATTTCATGCAGCTACCCAAGGACTCCCGTGTTGATATAAATTCATGCTTTCAGAACTTTGCCAACATTTTAGTATTCACACACCTGAGGGGAGTGTTCCAGATGAATATTCTTATAGAGCTTTATTTAATTCTTGGTCTTCATTTTTGATCAAGGAACTATACCAGAAGTTGTCATTCAATACAGGTTTTATACTTAATTAAAATATAGTTTTTTTTTTACTTTTTATGAGCAAAACTATAAATTTACCTCCCCAGGAGATATGTGTTTACTGTTTCACCTGCTTTTACTTTTTTCATGTTCTTGATAATTATAAGCCTTGAGAATGTTTGTGGAAAAGGTTTATTTCCTGTTCTGTAAAGACACATTAAATAAAAATTCTTCAAAAAATGGTTTGAAAACTGAATTGTGTCTGAAAATAATTTCTCTCTTTTTGTTTGTTTGTTGTTTTGATGAAGGAACACAGCTGAAGTAGACTTGTTTTCTATTGCTTTTTTGATGTTTTGTTCTGCTCCAGCTCTCACAAAGACCACCTGTCTGAATCCCAGCCCTGCTTCATAGCCTAGTAGGTCCGGTGTCCTACCCCAGCCTGATTTGGCAGGTGGCTGAGAGAAGTTCTCCTCAGGGTAAGGAGTGCTATTTTTCTTGCTTTTATTGCCAAAATGTACTTCTTTAAAGTGTGTTCAATAAAAAGAAATTCTGAAGATAAAAAGTCCTTCCAATCCAGGGGTTTATTCCTGTCTCTATGCTTAGTTATTTTGAATAACAGCCCTGGATGGGGCTGGATGATGGTGAGATGGATGGAGGGGCCTTTCTCTGCCTGCCATGGTCACACATCTGCAACCCCTTCTAGCCGGCAGTTCTGAGGGTTCAGGATAACAGCATGGAAATGATCCACAGACAGTTTCAGGAGACATCAGCTTTATTTGGGCCCTGGTCAACATATGTGGCCTATCATAACCTTTAATGCTGGATTCATAATCAGCCCTGCATTCCACATGTTCCTTCTACCTCCATCCTGCCAGCTCTCCTGTTGAATCTCTCTCAATCTCCTCCAAGTCCCCTTCCTGCCCCTGAGGTAAACCTTTTGTTACCTTCTAATCACCCCCTCACTGAAATGGGCAGGTCTTACTAGCAGGTAAGGTTACATAGGAAGAATGGGGGATGAAGTAACAGTTATCACTCCTGGAAGTACTCAGGATGTCATGCTGATATCACCTATATGATTTCTCTGACCCTCTTATTTCCTCATTTATGGTATTTAAAAATTATTTCATCTAGAAATCACAGAAATACCATGAGTTCAGTGGAAACATATTTATATCCTTAACAAAAAGTCAAATGATAGGGAAATGGTTCTAGGAAGTTAGAAGGTAGAGATGGTCCCAGGAAGTCAGATGATATAGAGCTAGGAAGTCAAATGATAGAGAGATGGTCCCAGGAAATCAGGTGGTAGAGAAATGGTCATAGGAAGTTATACAATAAAGATGAATGATAGAGATAGTGCTGGTGATGTCATCAATGATCTGAATACCATTGTCTTCAGCTTGCCATCCACATATGCTGTCCACAGCTCTCCCGTCAGTCACAATTTTGCTTTCTCAATGGCAGATACTACCAAATTACACTGCATCATTCCAAGAAAGCAGGATAGATGTAGAAATAACAGGTCTTACTCCTAGAAGATGTTTTATAGGGAAATTTCCCCTAAAGTCTCATTGTCCAGATTGTTTTACATTTTTTGTACCCTGAACTGGTAAACGGTAGTACCTAATTCTGACCATTCTGGCAGCTCCGCCATGGAGAACAGGAAATCAACTTGGTTTCCATTAGCCAGAAAGAACAACTATTCATGAATGTACATGCTATCAGATATTTCTGCTGTAAATTAGCACTGCCGCCTATTCTACATTGAGGCTACCATACCTCCCATAGAGTTTAAAAAGATAAATTCTGGGGGCTGGAACAATAGTACGGCATTTACCTTGCACACAGCAGACCCAAGAAAGACCCAGGTTCAATTCCTGACATCCCATATGTCCCCTAAGATGCCAGGAGTGAATTCTGAGTGCAGAGCCAGGAGTAACCCCTGAACACCATTACGTATGGCCCTAACCCCCCAAATATTAATAATTAAATAAAAATTAAAAAAATTCTAAGGGTGCTTGTTCAGGTCTTAGCAGTCTTATTTTTGGGCAAGCAATGCTCAGAAGTCTAAAGACCCTTCCAAAAGTTCTTGGCCCTTGTTTCAGCACAAGAGCCTGAGAATATAGTGAGGCTGAACTCTGGTAGTGCCAGGGATGCTCAGGCTACCCTGAGAGAGAGAAGAAAGGGAAAAAGGAAGAAAAACATAATAACAATACAAAAATAAAAAATTAAAAAATCAAACAAAAACTCAAAAAGCACCATAGCGATAAAGACAACCAGACCTCAAGGGTTGCACCCAGTAGTATTTGCTTAGGAAACCATGGAACCCAGTCATGCCCTTACCACTGTACTATCTTCCAGCCATTATGTTCAGCACTCTCATCAGGGCAAAACATTGACTTATTGTTCTCTGTGCAGAAGAGGAGAAAGCTTGGGACACTCATCACCACCTCATCTTCACACGGAACTTTAGTAGTCTTGATTGTCCTTTCCCAAAAAGGCAGTAGAGGGTATAAAATCTCCCCATTTGCCTTATTTTCAAGCCCAGGTAAACGAGCCTGAGTCAGGCTCACGCATGAAATAATCCAAACCAGGCTTCGTGAGAAACACGTAACAGAGGGTATGCAGGAGATTGTGATTAGGGTGTCATGGCTCAACAAACATTTGCTGCTGCTTTTGCCAGTGCCAGAAGGTGCTAAAATAAAACTAAAAAAAGCTGGTGTCAGTGCATTTCTGGCCAGGTTGGGGAGCTAACAAGTCCCACAGGTAATAATTTATAGAAATTAACTGTGTAACTGCGACAGACTGGGGCTTATGACCGAGTGACTGTCCTTCAGGCCCTCTCTGGGTTGGGGAGCTGTGGTCACACCTTTCCTGGGCAGTGACATATTCCACAGCTTGGAAGAAGGGCCTGCCTGTAATTTCCCAATTGCACTACTAAGTGGCTCTCTCTGGGAGTGGCTCTGTGCTGAGAGCACCAATTAAGGGCAGTTGTAATGGTTGAGGGAGACAAGTTTTCTGAAAATGCTACCGTAGGATGAGATTTGCAAATTGACTTCCCAATGCTCACCCGTTGAAGCTTAGTCTTACGATTAACTGGTTGTTGATTGTCTGACTCTGCAAACCAATCTATTCAATAGGCATCCAAGTCAATGTAAAGTTCAATTATTTGATCTTACTTTATAGTCACTGACGTGTAAGATACAGATTTTTAAGTTTTCTTATAAGCCTCTGTGAAAAGGATGTCTATGCAAGTGAATTTTTGTGATCTTTCTCTCTTCCAGCAAGAAGCCAACCAGAAAAGTGTATAAATAGCAAGAAAAGACTGATTTCCCATTCCTCTTGGTATCAATGGCTATATATATATATATATATATATATATATATATATATATATATATATATATATTCTGTTTGTAATAACATAATAATACCCACAAGACTATTTATTCATACACAAAAAATCTACGACCTCAAAAAATTAAAAGACTGGTATGAAGACATCCATTCTCAGAGTGCAGAACTGAGCATCTTGAATGATATCTCTGCTCCTGTTCTTACTGTCCCAGTGTTGATGTAATGGAAGTTGGACTTGGACATGCCCCTTGGATAACCCCCACTGTAATGACAGTTGAGCCTGGACACACCCCTTGGACACACCCCTTTGTCATGATTCGGATAAAAGGAAAAACTTGGACCTTTGCAAGGAGACCCAGATAGTGACTAGAGCAGTGTCTGTTGGTCCTTGGGGGACAGAGATAAAGCATCAGAGAGATGCTGCCTGCTTTGTATCTATTCCTTTCTCTTTCTTTTTATACCAGGGCCTCCCCTGGCCATGTCTGGCTGGTGAATTTCCATCTACCTCTCCCTCTCCCTCAGAAACCCTCAGGCAGAGATGGCAAGCATTAGACTCCAGGAGGGGAGAGTAAAAGAACATGTACGGAATATGTAGTTATTCCCATGGCAGTAGACTTCAAGGGCGAAGAAACCCTGTATCTCTTAGACCAAGGGAATTCCCTTTCTAATCTCCCCAATATTTACGTGCTTATGCAAAAAAATAAAAGAAAGAAACACAAATTAACTTTTTTTTGGTTTTGTTATTGTTGTTGTTTGCTGGGGTTTTTTTTTGTTGTTGTTGTTCTTTGTTTTGTTTTTATTTCAGGACTGTGGTTATTGTCTGGTTGTCTTTATCGCTATAGTGCTTTTCGAGTTTTTGTTTGATTTTTTTATTTTTTATTTTTGTATTGTTATTATGTTTTTCTTCCTCCCCCCCTCTCTCTCTGTTTTTGGTTTTTGGTTTTTGGGTCACACCCAGCAGCGCTCAGGGCTTACTCCTGAATCTATGCTCAGAAATCACTCCTGGCAGGCTCTGGGGACCATATGGGATGCTGGGATTTGAACCAATGACCTTCTGCAGGAAAGGCAAACGCCTTACCTCCATGCTATCTCTCTGGTCCCTCCCTTTCTTCTCTTAAATTGATATTTATAGCCTCTAGAAGGACTTCTCCCATTTTTTTGCTTAATTTTTGCACCATTTTATTTTATTTATTTATTTTTCTTTTTTTCAAACAGAACCATATAACTTGAACCATCTCGTTCTGCCTCACAATTTGAGGGGGAAATAATGGTGGGTACCAAGACCAAATAGTCTTATGAACATTAAGTAGAAATAAAAAAATGATCAAACTTAAACACCAAATCCAAAGCCAATGACAACAGAATCGATACCCAATCTACCACATGCTAGACACAGAGAGGACCACTTATACTAGCAGTCCTGGAGGTAAAGAAAGGGGATATGGATAGGAAAATTTCATGACTTCATCTCTCCTGACAGCTGCATAATATTCCATTGTGTATATGTACCACAGTTTCTTTAGCCATTCGTCTGTTGAAGGGCATCTTGGTTGTTTCCAGAGTCTTGCTATGGTAAATAGAGCTGCAATGAATATAGGTGTAAGGAAGGGGTTTTTGTATTGTATTTTTGTGTTCCTAGGGTATATTCCTAGGAGTGGTATAGCTGGATCGTATGGGAGCTCGATTTCCAGTTTTTGGAGGAATCTCCATATCGCTTTCCATAAAGGTTGAACTAGACAGCATTTTCCTATACATGGATGTACATGGAATCTATTATGCTGAGTGAAATAAGTCAGAGAGAGAGAGAAAAACGCAGAATGGTCTCACTCATCTATGGGTTTTAAGAAAAATGAAAGACACCCTTGTAATAATAATTTTCAGACACAAAAGAGAAAAGAGCTGGAAGTTCCAGCTCACCTCAGGAAGCTCACCACAAAGAGTGATGAGTTTAGTTAGAGAAATAACTACATTTTGAACTGTCCTAATATTGAGAATGTATGAGGGAAATGTAGAGCCTGTTTAGGGTACAGGCGGGGGTTGGGTGGGGAGGAGGGAGATTTGGGACTTGGGTGATGGGAATGTTGCACTGGTGATGGGTGGTGTTCCTTTTATGACTGAAACCCAAACACAATCATGTATGTAATCAAGGTGTTTAAATAAAAAAAAAATTAAAAAAAAAAAGAAAAGAAAAAAAAAAAAAAAGAAAGGGGATATGGGATGCATACTGGGAACAGGGGTGGAGGGAGGACAACATTGGTGATGGGAATGCCCCTGATTCAATGTCGCTATGTACCTAAAATATTACTGTGAAAGATTTGTAATCCATTTTGGTCAAAAAAAAAAAAGTATAGTTGGTTTCTCTTTCTCTCTTCTCTCTTAGTCCCAGCTGTCAGTGGCTACACCACAGTGCTCTCTGCTGAGAACTGAGTAACCCCAGTGCCCCCCTCTTCTGTGTAGAAACAAAGATATTTGCTATGTATTACCCTAGAAGTGTCACTTTAGATGGTAACTGCTGTAAGGTAAGGCAGATCCCACAAACACATCAAACTCCCACAAAAAGATAACACTTAATCCCATGACATGCATCTCTCAACATCAATGCACTAAATGCAACAAATGAAACAAAATAGATAAAAAGTTTAATAAAACATTTTACTGCTTGCAAGAAACACATTTGAGTGACTGGAGTGATAACACAGTGGCAGGGTATTTTTGCCTTGCATGCAGCTGACCTGGGACAAACCCAGGTTTGGTTCCTGGTGTCCCAAATGGTCCCCTGAACCTTTCAGGAGGAATTTCTGAGAGCAGAGCTAGGAATAATCCTTGAGCACCGCTGGGTGTGGCCCCAAAACAGGGAGAGAGGAAGGGAGGGAGGAGAGAGAGAGAGAGAGGGAGAGAGAGAGAGAGAGAGAGAAGGAAGGAAGGAAGGAAGGAAGGAAGGAAGGAAGGAAGGAAGGAAGGAAGGAAGGAAGGAAGGAAGGAAGGAAGGAAGGAAGGAAGGAAGGAAGGAAGGAAGGAAGGGAAGGGACGGGAAGGGAGGGGAGGGAGGGGAGGGAGGGGAGGGAGGGGAGGGAGGGGAGGGAGGGGAGGGGAGGGGAGGGGAGGGGAGGGGAGGGAAGGGAGGGAAGGGAGGGAGGGAAGGGAAGGGAAGGGAAGGGAAGGGAAGGGAAGGGAGGGAAGGGAGGGAAGGGAGGGAAGGGAGGGAAGGGAGGGAAGGGAGGGAAGGGAGGGAAGAGAAGGGAGGGAAGGGAGGGAGGAAAAGGGAGGAAAAGGGAGGAAAAGGGAGGGAAGGGAGGGAAGGGAGGGAAGGGAGGGAAGGGAGGGAAGGAAAGGAAGGAAAGGAAGGAAAGGAAGGAAAGGAAGGAAGGAAGGAAGGAAGGAAGGAAGGAAGGAAGGAAGGAAGGAAGGAAGGAAGGAAGGAAGGAAGGAAGGAAGGAAGGAAGGAAGGAAGGAGAAAGGAAGGAAGGAAGGAGAAAGGAAGGAAGGAAGAAAAAAGAAAGAAAGAAAGAAAGAGAAAGAAAGAAAGAAAAGAAGGAAAGAAGAAAGATAACTGAATAGTCAGAGCAAACAGATTCAAAGTCAAAGGATATAGAACAATCATTCAAGCAAATAACTCCCTTTAAGAGTATTGGATAGACATGCTAATATCAGACTACAAGGACATTAATTAGGCTTAAAAAGATTATAAGAGACAGAGATTGGCATTTCAAATTAGTTCATGGATATACACCAATAATAAATCAAACTCAAACATACTTAAACAGTTGCTGATAGACTTGAAGAAAGACATTAATAGCAACACAATAATAGTGGAAAACTTCAATACCACCCTGTCACCCTTTGATAGGTCAACCAGGCTAAAATTAATAAGGATATACTGGCTCTGACATAAGAACTCAAAAAGAGTGGCTAAATAGATATCCATTAGGAATGCTTTGGTTTGTGGAAGATGGTTTTGAGTCAACAACTTTATATTTATTTTAAAACTTAACAAGGATATACTGACTGAAAAAAGAAATGGAAGAGAGTGGCTTAGTAGATATATGTAAGGATTTCCATTATCAGAAAAGTGACTACACATTCTTCTTCAATATACATGAGACGTTATCTAAGATAGACCACATGCTGGGTCATAAAACATATCTTCACACATCAAGAGGATACAGATTATATCGCTATCTTCTCAGATCATGATGCACTAAAAATAGAAGTGAATTACAAACAAAATTAAGAAAAAAATTAACCCTGGAAACTGCACATCTCTCTACTGAACAACCAGAGTGTCTATAGGAAATCAAAAGCTTGCAAGAAACAAAAGAAAATGAAGACACAAATTATTAGAATTTGTGAGACATAGCAAAGCAGTATTAAGAGGAAATTTTATAGCTTCACAAGCATTCATCAGGAAGAAAGTATCTAATAAGTTAATGACACAGCTTAAAAACTTGGAAAATGATCAACAGAATGAACCAAAAGTTGGCAGGCAGTATAAAATAATGAAGCTTAGAGCTTAAAGAAAGAGAACCCCCCCAAAAATACAATGCAAAAGAGCAATGAAAGCAAGAGTCGGTTCTTTGAAAAAATTAACAAAGTCTGATAAACCACTAACAAGTCTCACAAAGAAAGAGAAATTTAATAAGCCTAATTAGAAATTAAAAGGGGATGTCACTACAGATACTACAGAAATTACAAGGGTAATCAGAGATTATTTTGAGAAACTTGATGTCACAAAACAAGAGAACCTGGAAAAAAGGGATAAATTCTTGGACTCCTATAAACTCCCAAGGTTGAACAATGAACTGGCATATCTGAACAGACCTATCACTATTGGGGAAATTTAAAGGGTAATCGAAAAGCTTCCCAAAACCAAAATCCCAGGCCCAGATGGATTCAATATTGAATTCTTTTAAACCTTTAAAAAGCACTACTGCCTATCCTTTTCAGGCTCCCCCAGGGAATTGAAGAAATTGAAAACTCCCAAATAGTTTCTATTAAGCTAACATCACCCTGATATAGAAAAAAGACATAAGACTCCACAAAAGGGGCCGGAGAGGTGGCGCTAGAGGTTGGGTGTCTGCCTTGCAAGCACTAGCCAAGGAAAGATCACGACCGCGGTTCAATCCCCCGGTGGACCCCCTTATGGTCCCCCCAAGCCTGGGGCAATTTCTGAGCGCTTAGCCAGGAGTAACCCCTGAGCATCAAATGGGTGTGGCCCGAAAAACCAAAAAAAAAACACTCCACAAAAAAGAGAACCACAGGTCAAATATTACTATGAAAATAGATGCAAAGATCCTCAACCATATACTGCAAATAGAATCCAATGGCTCATCAAGGTCATACAACATGACCAAGTTGAATTTATTCCAGAGATGCAAGGATGGTTTAACATACTCAGGTCAATCAATATAGTACATCATATAAACAAAAGAAAAATATAAATCATATGATCATATCAATATCTATTGATAGTTGCAGAGAAAGCATTCCACAAAATCCAATTGCTCATGATAAATACTCTCAAAAATATGAGAATGGAAAGAACTTTTCCCAAGATAGTCAAGGATATTTACCAGAAGATCATGGCAAATATTGTACTCAAAGGGGAAAAAACTAAAAATATTTCTCTAAGATCTGGTATAAGAAAGGGTTGTCCCCTCGGGCCACTGTTATTTAACATATTACTGGAAGTATTAGTATAGAAATCAGGCAAAAAATTATAGAAAGGGTATCCAGGTAGGAAAAAAGAATTCAAGCTCTCACTGTTTGCAGATGACGTACTATATTATAAGATCCCAAAGCCTCACCAAAAGCTACTAGAAATAGATTTGTGGCAGGGTACGAAATTAACACACAAAAATTAACGGCCTTTTTATATACAAATAATGAAAGAGAAGAAAGAAACATTAGTTAAACAATCCCATTCACAATTGTGCCTCAGAAATTCAAATACCTCGGAGTCACCTTAACTAGAGTGGTGAAAGACTTATACAAAGAAAACTACAAAACTCTCCTTCAAGAAACAAAAGAGTATTCTGGTTTTGTTTTGCTTTATTTTTGTTTGTTTTTTGATATTATTTCACTTCTTTTTTTCTTCCACTTTTTTCTTTCTTTTTCACTTTTGTGAATATTATTCGGTGATTTTTTTCTTTCTATTTTAGTAGTTGATACCAAGTTTTTTCTTCTCTTTTTCTTAACCTTTTTATCTCCAACAGAATAGCATAACTTGAATCATTCAGCCTCATAAATTGAGGGGGGAAAAGAATGATACCAGGACCAGTCAAATGAACATGTAGTGTAAATAAAAAATGACCAGACTGGATCACCAAGCAGAATAGATACCCAACCTATAACAAGCTATAAGGTGGAGACCAGTTACACTAGGATTCTGGGGAGTAAAGGAGGGATATATGGGAGACAAGCTGGGAATAGGAGTGGAGGGAGGACAACATTGATGGTGGGAAAACCCTTCCTTCATTGTCACTATGTACTGTAAATAATTCTGTGTAATGAACTTCAGTCACAATAAAGAAAAAATAAAAAGAAAAATACAAAATGGGCTGGAGTGATGGCACAAGCAGTAGGGAATTTACCATGCACAGGCTAACCTAGGATGGACCAGGTTCGATCCCCGGCATCCAATATGGTCCCCAAGCCAGGAGTAATTTCTGAGCACGTGTGTGTGTGTGTGTGTGTGTGTGTGTGTGTGTGTGTGTGTGTGTGTGTGTGTGGTGGATTGTTCCTGTTGTGCAGCCACTGCCCCTGATGAATCTATTGTTCCTGTTGGAGATGGAGCAACTGTTTTCTGAACGCTGCTTCTGTTGCCGTTGCTGCCTCTACTACTGTTTCACTTCTCTGGCTAACTCCTTTCCCTGGTCCCAAACTTAACCCTCTCTTCTCCCGCTCTCATCCTGAGGCTGTCCTCTTGGCCTCTCTGCTCTGCCTCTTCCTCAATTAGACGCTGTTTCTAACCCTGTCTTATTGGGATTCTGAACAGGAGGCATCACTGTATTATAAAGCAATAGTCATTAAAACTGCATTGTTTTAAATAAAAACAGATCCTCAGATCAATGGAATAGACTTGAATATTCTAAGACTGACCCCTAGACATACAATCCATTAATATTTGCAAAAGGGGCAAGAAATACAAAGTGGAGCAAGGAAAGCCTCTTTAACCATGGTATTTGGATAAGTGGTTAACTACATACAAAAAAGTACAAAGAAGATCCCAAAGTCCCAAAATAATAATTTATTTTACTTACTTTGACATTATGGTTTGCAGTATTGTTAATAAAGGGGTGGTAGGCATCTCATTTTATTCCCTTTCAGCACCCAATTTTTGTTCAGAGTGATAAGTTACAATTATTATTATTGTCATAGGTGGTTCCTTCTCAACTCTAAATGTACCAACTGCTCTCTGTGGCAAGCTTCTTAACATGGACTGGTATGACTCTCATTTATATTTTCTCTGGATATTATATTTTATATCCACAGATTAGTGAGATTATTCTATGTCTATCACTAGTTCTCTGACTCATTTCACTCAACATAATAATCTCCATTCATCCATGTGTAAACAAATTTCATGACTTCATTTTTACTAACAGTTGCATAGTATTCCATTGTGTAGATATATGACAATTTCTTTAGTTACCCATCTGTTGTCGGGCACCTGGGCTATTTCTAAATTATGGCTATTATAAATAAAACTCTCTTTAAAACCAATCCCAAATGTTAATCAAAATGGATTAAAGACCTTAATAGCAGACCAAAAACATAGGTACATGGAGGAAAACATAAGCAGAACACTCCAAAACATTAAGACTAAAGTCATCTTTAAGGAGGAAGCTTCACTGGCAAGCAAGTGGAAGCAAAGAAAAGCAAATGGGCCTATTTCACCCAATACCCATCTAATAAGGAGTCAATATCTGAGATATACAAGGTATTGGCAGAACTTAACAAGAGGAAACATCTAACCCCATCAAAAAATGGGGAGGAGTGTCCACTCCTTGGCCTCCCAATTCTTACCACAGTCTGTGTTCTTTACACTGACTGTATAGAAAAAGGAGGTACAGTAAATGCACCCCTCAACCCATATACACCTCAACCCAGGCTCTTTGCCTGGTCTGTATTGTGAATTGGGGGACAAAAAAAATAGAGATTGCGGGCCGGGTGGTGGCGCTAAAGGTAAGGTGCCTGCCTTGCCTGCGCTAACCTTGGACGGACCGCGGTTCGATCCCCCGGTGTCCCATATGGTCCCCCAAGCCAGGAGCAACTTCTGAGCACATAGCCAGGAGTAACCCCTGAGCGTTACTGGGTGTGGCCCAAAAACCAAAAAAAAAAAAATAGAGATGCTAAAAACAATAAAAATCTTGACATTTTAAATCCAAAAAAGAAAAAAAAGGGGGAGAAGAAATTAACAATCATTTCCTCAAAGAAAGTGATCTATTGAATTGTTTGTATTAAAATGTGGCTCAAGGTGAGTCTTCTTAGAGGTTATTTTTCTAAACTAGCAAGGTTGTCTAAGTATGATAAAAAAAAATCACTTACTAGTTTATTGATTTGTTCAGTTGGTCTTTAAGCTGTATATTTTCTAAGAGAAAGAAGTGCTAGATCCAATCTGAAAGTCTATGATATAAATAGAAACCATGTCAGTGCGGTTTGGGAAAAGGAATATTGATGGGAAGGAAGGGGGTTTCTGAAATGGCACTGGAACCCAAAAGGAAGCTGAGGGAAAGGAGGTCCTGTTCGAGCTTCTTGGAGAGGATTAGGATGGGATCCTCCCTGGTCCCACCCAGGCACAGGCCTGACAGAGGATCAGTAAAGGTGCTGGGCCCAGAAGAAGATTGGGAAAAGACCCCAAAACACAGCCCCGATTGCATTTGGTGGAAGGGATTAAGACATGAAGTTTCCTATTCCCTTCCCAAAACAAACCTGGCTGGCCCCAAAAGGCACATAAATAGTGATGGCACTGGAACCCAGAAGTAGGTTGAGAGAAGGCTGGGAAGGAGGCCCCATTTGAGCTTGGTGGAGGGCATTAACACAATGTGGAAATATTTTTAAAAGAACTATGAATTGAGTTTCCATATGACCCAACAATTCCATTCTGGAATCTTCTCCAAGTGTCAAAAAACTCTATCAATAAAAGATATCTGCACTCTTTATCTTTATTGCAGCACTATGTACAGTAGCCAAAATCTGGAATCAACCCCATGTCCAGGAAAAGATGACTGAATAAAGAAACTATGTACATATACATGATAGAATACTACTTGGCTGTAAGGATCAATTGGGAAGCTAATGAAGACATCTACTGTGGGAAATATGAAGAGAACTCCTAGCAAAAAAAAAAAAAGTTCATCCACTCTTTCTCTGTGGTCCCAGTAAAGCTCTTTACAATTACGGTTGTTGCTGTCAGGTTTCTTTTTTGTTTTGTTTTGTTTTGTTTTTGTTTTGTTTTGTTTTGATTTTTCGGGCCACACCCATTTGGTGCTCAGGGGATATTCCTGGCTAAGTGCTCAGAAATTGCCCCTGGCTTGGGGGGACCATATGGGACACCAGGGGATCGAACCATGGTCCTGATCCCTGGCTAGCGCTTGCAAGGCAGATACCTTACCTCTAGCGCCACCTCGCCAGCCCTGCTGTTAGGTTTCTGAAGTTAAGAGATCTTGGTTTCTTTACAGATCCTATGTCAAAGTCAGAGCAACATGGAGCATCTTCTATATTTTCATCTCAACATAAGGTGGAAATTCAGAGAACCCTGCTCTGAAAGCAGGTTACCAAGAGTCTGGGTAATCAACTTAGAATACCTGGAGTTTGTAGTTGGTCTTATGACAGGATATTTCATGGGTAAGGTCTTCCTGTTTTTAAGCCAAAGGTTTTTACTTTCTATTTTCCTCATATTTTGCTGTTCCTAAGCAAAAAAACATCAACCACTGACACACACACAAACCTTTTTTGTATCTTTTACCTCTTATCTTTAAAAAGAAAAGAGTCTACCAAACCTTCTGCTAATGTATTAATGACTTTATTAAAGATAAAATAATTTTCACAAATATACTTGCTACTGAATTTTCTTCTTTCTTTTTCCTTATCTGTCATTTTATATTTTAGTTTTTCTATTTTTTCTTTTTCTTTTTTTTTGTTTTTGTTATTTTTTTTTGGGGGGGGGAGCCACACCTGGTAACGCTCAGGGATTACTCCTGGCTATGCGCTCAGAAGTCGCTCCTGGCTTGGGGGACCATATGGGATGCCAGGGGATCGAACCTCGGTTTGTCCTAGGCTAGTGCTGGCAAGGCAGAAACCCTACCTCTAGTGCCACTACACCAGCCCCATCTATTTTTTCAATAACTTTTCTCCCTTATCTTGGAACAAATATATTATGATCTGTTATATCAACTATGTGATGCATTTTCTTTAAATAAAAAATAAAATAAATATTTCCACATTGCTTACCAAAAAGGTTGGGCCCATTGGCATTACCAATGGCAGTGAATGAGGGTTTTCTTTTCCCCATACCCATACCAATACTGGTTATTTTTAGATTTTTGTGGTATGTGCCAGTTTGACTGATGTGAGATTATAATGTTTTGATTTCATTTCTCTGATGATAGGTGATACAGAGCATTTTTCTTATTCCTTTTGGATATCTGTATGTCTTCTTTGAGCAGATTTCTATTCATATCTTCCCCTCATTTTTGATTTTCCTTTTGTAGAGTTCTACTGGCGCTTTACATATCTTGGATATAAACCCTATATCTTATGAGTTTGGAGAAAATATCTTCTCCCAGCCTATGGGAGAAGCTAAGGTTTTCTTTGTGGCACATAAGCTTTTTAGTTTGCTATAGTCCCACTGTTGATCTTTGTTTTTGTTTTCTTGGCCAATGGCTTGTGATTGCAGATGCCTCTAGCTTTCATAATCAATCTTTGTTTAAAAATTGGGAACGCAGGGACATTTAAAAACCAGAGAAAGTAGAGCGGTAAGGTACTTGCTTTACATGTTACCAACAGGGGTTCAATCCTTGATATGATCCCGGAAACACCAAGAATGATCCCTGAGCACAGATCCAGGAGTAATCCCTGGGCACCACTATGTGTGGAGCCAAAACAAGAACCCAAAATATTTGAACAATTATTTAGGGCCTAAGGCTCAGTGGCAGAACACTTGCTTTGTGTATGTGAGGCTCTGAATTTAAGTCTGAACACCATACACATACACATACACACACAGAATGAAAATGAACAACAAGAATGATAATTCATACTTTTGAATATATATTATTAAACTTTAATCGTCACCCATTAACGTGCTAAGAACCAGGCCTACATTAGGTCATATCGATGTGGACATGTTAGTAGAATGGAGTGCATTGTGGGACTTCTCTGAAAAGGCCTGGGAGTGAGCTCCAAAGCCTTTCCCACACAGACTCTCAATGTCCTCCCTATGCTCCCAGAGGTTGCGATCATCTGTCCCTGAAGAAGACTCAGGTTTGAAGCCCAGACTGGATGGCAGGCAGCTGGCCCCAGCCCAGCTCTGAATGCTTGACCGTCTTGGGACCTTCTCCTAGCAGGTCAACTTGGGTCTGTGTTGTCACCTTGAAACATTTGAGAGAGCCATGAGCTTCAGAAGGTGAGATGTGGGTTGGAGGTCAGGGCAGCAGGCTGGAGAGCATTCCTTCAACAGTCCAGGCTGGAGCCCAGGGTCCCTTTCCTGACAACATGAGCCCCCAGGCAGGCGCCAAGTGGATAAGAGTGTAGACAGTGAGGCCACTGTGAAGCTTGCCAGCACCTGCGAGATAGCAGGCGAATATTGGCACATGGTTTTTGTTGTTGTTGTTGTTGTTGTTGTTGTTTTAAGTTCAAAGCTATTGGATGTGAGTATTTCCTACCAGTGTCTGGCAGGAATGCCTAGGAGGAATTTAATCAGCAAGTGTTGTTTAAATGGGACTTTGCACACAGCCCTGCATAGCTGGTAATGAACTCACTATCACGTGCCGGCCCTGTCTGCTGAGCACATTCAATTTGTTCATTTTGCAGCTGGTGAGAGGGGTCAGATAGGAAAGTGATGATTGTTTTCTGACGTTCAACCCCTGCTCACATCTTTCTAATTAATCCTTTTAGGAGCCATAGGGAGATTAAGAAGGAGAAAAGGTGAGGGAAGCCAGCAAAGAGGAGTGAATGGAAAGCCAGGCTGCTTGGCTGGATGGACTGTGAGAAGAGGACAGCAAGGTCTGAGAAAAGCAGTCAGAGGGAAGTCAGATGCCAGGAAGTGAGGGGGAGAAAGAGGAGGGAGAGGAAGAGGAGGAGGAGGAGGAAGAGGAGGAGAAAGAGGATGGGGACAAGGGGAGTGAGGAGGAGGGGAGAAGGAAGAGAAGAAATTGGAAGAGGAGGAAGAAAATGAGGAGGATACTAAGGAGGAAAAGGAGGGGGAGGAAGAAGAAAAGTCACAGCCACCAGGAGCAGCAGCAGACACAGTGAGAATGGCTGCAAATGGGAGTACAGAGGGAAGAATCCCTGTTGATCAGCAGTGGGTCTGGGCTGAGCTCAGTTATCAAGCACTATGGAAGGTTACCAAGCACAGAGGGAGCTGGGAGCATGACTATGGTTCAAGGGTCATCGTCATTAACTTGGGTGAGTCTGTCCCCTGCTTCCACAGGCCTGAGGATTGTCTTTACCCTCCTGCTCTGAGAGGTTGTGAGAGGCTGTTAGTGTTCATATCTTTGCCTCCTTCTGGACTCATGCATCCCTGTTCTTGGCTGTGCAAAAATACTCCTGATGTCCCTGTCCAACTCATCCTGAATCTCTTCCCTTTGTGTTTAGTCCATAGAATCCCAATAACTGGAGGGAGGACGTCAGAAGGTTGCCTCGGAGGCGATAGGGGCTTTGTCTCACACAAGTCTCTTCACTGCCTCCCAAACTCTGAAAATACCTGTGCTCTCTAGTTCCTCTCATGCCCAGCTCTGGAAACACCTTCTAGTATCCTAATGGTGGTGGATCAGAGACTAATCTGAGTATAGACATGGTCTTGTGACTGGTAGGGGCAGGAGAAAAACTTTACCTCTCTGAGCTGACTCCTTTGTCTATGAGGGTAGCATACCACAGCTTTATACAGAATTGAACCAAACCTTGAGTGATTGCTTTGGTAATCCTTTGTTCTTTGATCAATAGAAACCTCAATCTGAGAAGCATATGAGTCAGTAACAGAAAATCAAAGGACACAGTGGACACCTAAATTGTTCTCAAACCCTTTATAGTTCTATGGTTCTCTACCAGTGTAACTCCAGCCCAGGTGTTGTGACTTTGAAGGCAAGGCTGCATGATCCATATTTACCAGCAGGCACTAGCATGAAGCAAAGACTGTGTCTTTATCGAGTGGTTCTTGACCTCTGCAGTGTTTTACTTTTGTCAGATCTAGTCTGCACATAGTTGCTGCATTGTGTTCCATGCCAGATGCAGTGCTAGATGCAAAGGAATCTAACATATGTTAGACATAGCTCTAGAACCTCAAGATGACCCCAACCAGCAAGGGAGATAGGCCCTAGCACTCTAACTTGAATCAAATAGTAAAATCCCACTGGCACAAAGGTAAAAGTGATTCATTCTGCCACTTGAGCATGCACGCGCACGTGTGTGTGTGTATGTGTGTGTGTGTGTGTGTGCATGTGCACGCACATCAAGGAATTAGGAAAAGTTGGAAAAGATTCACTAGGACCTTCAAATATGGTCTTTCCAGCAAATATAGTGAAGTAATTATGCAGGCAGAAGGATGAGTAAGTGCAAAGCAAAAAAGATGCTCTCCCAACAGGCCTTGGGAACTGCAGCACTGGGTCTCAATATTGAGGACTGGGGATAAAGTTGGAAGTTAGGTTTAGCAGGGGGAAAGGATGTGAAAATCCTATGACATTTTAATTGAATCAAGAGGCAAAGATGCTGCAGGGGCCCTGGGGAAGTTTCCCTGGCAGAAAACGAATGTAGGATTGTAAGTTCTATCCTCTGCACAGTCCGCATATGCTAAGCATGGTCCTGATAGCTCTGCTGATCAAGATCTCAGCACTACAGTAGAATGAGTATTCTTCAGCACATGAAAGCTAAGTGTAGGTACTACAGCCAAAGAGCTACTGATCCCAGAGAGCACTGTGCAACTCCCACACTTCACTACAGAATAAAGGGAAAAAGAGACGCCAAAACATTGACACAGTGGATAAGGCACTTGCTTTGCACAGGGCCAACCCATGTTCAATTCCTGTACCCCAAATGATCCACCAAGCTCTCCGGAAGTGATCCCTGCACACAGAGCCAGGTGTCTATTCTGTGTTTTTTTTTTGGGGGGGGGGTCCACACCCGGCGGTGCTCAGGTGTTACTCCTGGCTGTCTGCTCAGAAATAGCTCCTGGCAGGCATGGAGGACCATATGGGACACTGGGATTCAAACCAACCACCTTTGGTCCTGGATCAGCTGCTTGCAAGGCAAACACTGCTGTGCTATCTCTCCGGGCCCCAGGTGTCTATTCTGAACTCAGCTCAGCATGGCACAAAAGTAATCTTGAAGTAATCACTGCACTTTATGAACTTCCAGTCACAAATATGTTCTAAATTGAGGGCTAAATCTAAGTCTCTGTCTTGTTTGTGAAGATTTTTGTACATAGGAAGGTGTGATGGGAGGAGATAGGGTCAGGAGCTCCTTATCAGGTGTAAGGACAACACATTCTTCCATTCATTAGCACTCACTTGTGTCTGCCAAGAGAAGACCAATAAGCTGCCATTCACACAGGGCTTGCAAAGAAGATGTGACCCCGGAGGGAAGATGGGGTGCCAGCAGCTGAGGGGGCCAAAGCAGACAGAGGAGACTAGTGGTGCCTGGAAGGGGTTAGCTTTCCTGGCCTCAGAGATATCAAGATATGAATCCCATGTCCTGGATAAAGAGATAAAAAATGATGAGGCTGGCTGATCGGGTTATTGCTGATGATAAACTTCCTCTTTATGGCCATGGAGAAGAAACATACAACTACACAATTTGTTGGTCAGACGTATCGAAGCATTTCTCAGGAAGGAGAAGCAAGCTCCGGAATCTAGGGACTTGGGGGAAATAAGTGTGGCAGGAATACAGGCAGGGAGATGCTTGGTGATATTCAGTCTCAGCAAGGCAGGTTTCCTGTTCTATCAATACTGGGTGCAGGTTTCCTATTCTAGCAAATAAGCCCAAAATTAAGGAATATATGCCAAATACACCTATTTTTTTATTTTCTAAAAACGATTGTGGTTGACATAACATGGTTATAACAGTGTTATCCTTTATGCTGCTGATAGATTTATTACTCAAAAGGTGCCAATTTTTAATGTTAACTATGAGTGAGTTGTCATACTGGCCTATGCATGCCCCTGTGGAGGTATGAAGCCATACTCCCAAAATATTGTAAGCAATGTCACATGCATAAATTATACATACAAGAAAATAAACAGAATGCAAAAGTAGCATAGGTTAGATGAAATATATCCAAAGAACCTCAGTGGCCTCATCCTATCACACCCTAATAAATTCAGGCACAGAGGTAAGGGTCAGAGTCAAAGATTAGAGTTGACATTAGATTCTCAGCAGAAGATGTGATTTCAAAAGCAAGTTTGGAATGAGCAATGTACTTGTTTGGGAGATGCTCAAAGGGCTGAGCACAACCTTCACATGCTGGAGAACCATGTTTGATGTGGAGCACTGCAGAGTCTGCAACATCCCAAAAACTGAGCCATGAGTAGCCCTTGAGCACCTTGAGCATATTGGATATGGCATCCCAAAAGACCCAAAACAAAACAATGTGCATAAGAGGTGATAGAGTTGGGGGGAGGGTGTAGTAAGGGACAACTTGATTCTGCAAGATCTCATCATGTTGGCAAGGGGCTATGTACAAAGCTACCTTTCCTTTCAGTTGTCATTAAAAAACCAAACTAGGTTCATTATCATTTTATAGATGCAGTTGCATCATAATACAATCTATTTTTATGTATTTAAATTGTGTCAGGTTTTAAATTTCCTGAGAACCATATAAATCAAATGCAATAAATAATAATAAATTTATTATACCACTTTTATACCATGATCTGGTTTACAAAAGGACTATGTCATATATCTATCAGAGACAGAAAAGTACACTAAATATTGATGATGTCCCCTGATATTTTCCTACTCTCATTTGGGTTCATAGCTCTGACTAATGAGTGCTTAAGAGAACATATGCTTTCTGTACTTTTTTCTCTCCTATTAAGGAAATATTTAAAGGCATACTTTGAGATGGAAGCAGAATTTTTGAATTACCAAAGAGCCACAAATGAAAGGTAGATTTTGCATGAATGAAAAATGTTTTGTGATAAGTCACTAAAATTTTCAAATTGCATCATCATGGCTTAATAATCCTCATTAAATAGGCTACTTTATAATACATCAATAACAAGTATATATGTATGCAGATACATATATATATAAAATTTCACTACATCTATATATTCAGAACACCATTATTTTAGGGCAGAAGAGATATAGGCAGGTAAAGCAATCGCCCTATTAACAGCCAATCTAGGTTCAATTACTAGCATCATATATAGTTTCACATAAATAACAACTCTTACATAAATCTTGAAATGACTGGAAATAAAAACATAATAAACAACTGGAAAAAACAATATAATAAAATTAAAGTAAAAGTGCTAAAAAGAAAATTTATATTTTGAAACACATCAAAAAACAAAAAAACTATTTCAAATCAATTAAAGGAACTAAAAACATTACAAATTAAACCAAAAGTTGTCAGGAGAAAAGAAATACTAAAATTAGAACAACAAAAAATAGATTATAAAAATAACAGAGAAAATCAAAACAACCAAAAGTTGGTTCTAGAAAGTGATTAATAAAACTTTGTTAAACTTTAGCTCCATGGCTCCAAACAAAATATAGAACAGAATCAAATAACTAAAATCAGAAATAAAAGAGACATTACTACAGATTTCATAGACATTAACAGATTTGTTAGAGAGCAGTATATAACAGCTGTGTATTAACAAATTGAATGACTTTGCTAAAAGTCTTATAAATACAATTCTTTTTTTATTTTTATATTTTATTTTTGGTTTTTCGGGCCACACCCATTTAATGCTCAGAGGTTACTCCTGGCTAAGCGCTCAGAAATTGTCCCTGGCTTGGGAGGACCATCTGGGATGCCAGGGGATGGAACCACAGTCCGTCCTACGCTAGTGCTTACAAGCAGACACCTTACCTCTAGCGCCACTTCACTGGCCCCTAAATACAATTCTTAATAAATACAATCTGACAAGAAAAAATCATAAAGAAAATAAATAATAATCCCATTGTCCATTGTCATTTGGATTTCTGTAAACCTCAGGGAATTAAAAGATAGATAAGAAGTAAAACAGAATCTTTTACACTAAAATACCCCTTATTCTGTCTCTTTAATTAGCAATACAGTGTAAACATTTCTATCTAGATATGTACTATCCAGTATACCAGCCACTAACCAAATGTGGATATTTGTGTTTTAATTTAAATTAAAGGTATATACAATTGAATGTATTAGTTTCTTAAAATGTTAGGTTCCATTTGCCACCATAATAATTACCACAAGCGTAGTAATTTATAGGGTTTTTTGCTTTTTTGTATTTTTCACTCTATAAAATGCACCTGACCATAGACGCACATATTTTTTTAGATGAGGAAAACTAGAAATAAAAATACTAAAGCAAATGGTGCAAAGCGAGACACTGTCAGGAGATGGTGATTGAGAGAAACCAGCCTGCAAGGCCAAAGTATATTTACAATACGTCAATTCAGAGCTGGTTAAACACATTTACCTAACTTTTTTTTTAACATCAGAAAATAAAAAAATTATAAAATACAAGCAGCGATCCAATAGTCTTAAATGAAAGTGCTATATGTGACAGTAAAAGTGCATTAACCTGATTGCTCATACTTTGTGGTATGTCTGCACAATAAAGGGGGCGTAACACTGCAGAATTCAAGTGGATAGTATCTGCTCTCCTCCCCTGCACTCAGGCTTCAGCTCCCACCGGCAGCATTCTCTCCATAAGATGCACAGACATTTCTTCTCATCTTTTCCTTTGGGGAGGGGGCTACATCTTATGGTACACAACTACTGTACTTAAAATATAATGACATCATTTGTCTTATAGGTCTGAAGGTAAAGATCTAAAGTGAATCTAATTGGGCTGCAAAGTTATTATCATGAATATTTTCCTTCTCTAATCTCCAGTGGAGAAATTTCTTAAACTCTTAAAACATTAATTTTAAAATAAATTTCTTCATGATTTATTTTCAGTAGACTTTTGATTAATAGACCTATTTGACATACCTATATTAAATAAATACTTGGATATGCATTGGGACTGAAATTGTTCTTTTTTTTTTTTTTTGGTTTTTGGGTCACACCCAGCAGCGCTCAGGGGTTACTCCTGGCTTCATGCTCACAAATCGCTCCTGGCAGGCTCGGGGGACCATATGGGACGCCGGGATTCGAACCGATGACCTTCTGCATGAAAGGCAAACGCCTTACCTCCATGCTATCTCTCCGGCCCCTGAAATTGTTCTTTTTAAAAAAATTTTTTTTTATTTTATTTTATTTTTTGATTTGGGGCCACACTCATTGACACTCAGGGCTTACTCCTGCCTATATGCTCAGAAATTGCTCCTGGCTCAAGGAATCATATGGGATACTGGGGATTAAACCCAGGTTCATCCTGGGTCAGCCACATGAAGGCAAAGGCCCTACCACTATGCTATCACTCTGGTCCCTGGAATTGTTCTTGGGCAGAGATCCAGGCAAGACAGTACAATATTAGGACATATGCCAAGCATGCATCCATTTCAAATTCAATCCCAGAACAATAGAGCCTCTTGAGCACCAGAGAATATTGCCTTGGAAGCCCTAAGTACTGCAGGGGTGGCCTTGATGGTCCTTGGAACTCCATGGTCTGAGCAGCACTATAACCTGACCCTCACATTAAAATTCTGGCTGAGACTGAATGTTTCTGGGAGCAGCAGCCACACTCCCATCCCACCTGGTGCCCACTGAGCACAATTTGGGAGGATCATCCCCAAAGTCCTAGAACACAAAGAAATTATGGGTGGAAAAGTTTAAGAAACCCTGAAGGAGAGGTTCAGAATCTTTGACAGACAAACAACAGATGTTTTTATTCATATGTGGAATATGAAAAAAGCAAGAGATTAGGCAATACCCAATGGAAACAAACCCCAAGATAGTTTGAGTACAGTCAGAGGATGGAGGAGGAACCATGGTATACTGTATAGGATGTAGATATCCTGACACTCCATTGTAGGCAATTCTGCACATATGAAGCAATAACATTGGTACTTTTAAAACAAATAAAATTATTTAATCTTTAACAAGTTACTTGGCTTTCTTATACTTAGCTTCTTCCCATGTACAATATGATCTGATGATATATAATAATTTGTCTATAATAACAGGAGTCCAGATAGGAATGTTGCAAGAGTAGAGAACTAAGAATGTATAAACCTTATTAAAATGTACCAGGCACTGTTATAAGTACTTTATAGCTCTCATCTTACTTAATTCCCACAACTGTGTACAAAATAGATGAATAATTATTATCTCCAGGAAGCTGAGGCATAGGTCAAGCATCTTGCAAAAGATTTAGCAGCAAGTACGAAACGGATCGTTGAACTGAACCCGACATAGAGCATGGGCTTTCATATCAGCATCCTGTAAAGAAAATCAAAACCTGACACTTGTGCAAATAACTGACTTGTTCACATTTCTTGCTCCAGGTCATGTGATGTCAGATATTAGTAGTAAAATACAAAACCAAGCTATTTTCACCATTAGAATGGTGAAAACAATAAGAAAACTGAAGATAATGGGTGTTCCTATTTGTCATAGAAGTTCCTATTTGCCCTATTTGCAACAGCTATTGCAAGACATGAACACCATTTCAACAACCCACACAATAGAGCATTGCCTACACACCACAAAGTTGATGAGTTCCAAAACCTTGTAGGTATTTGGGTTCATGGATTTAAGGCAGAAGCTGTGACTCACAACTCGGCGCTTAGCTAAATAATAGAAGATTAGTGGGAAGAAAACAAAGCTGGAAGGAGAAGTCAACTTTAAGAACTTGAATAAAAGCAAGGTCAAAGAGGGGGAGCTCCATACTAGCCAAATCAAAAGGCACAGATTGAGTTGGTGGCAAGAAGTTATGGAGCACTAATGACAAGGTAGCTTGTGTGCAGCTGTCTCTCCACTAGCTCTTATCTCTCTCCCATTAACCAACAACCATCACCCCCATATTCATGAATATGCTCTCACCAATGATGCATGCTTGGTAAAGAGATCAGCACTGATAGTGCTCCAACAGTTATGGAGGAAAACCTTAATGTGCCATGTAAAGGATTAGCAGTATAAACTATTTTTTCCTGCAGAAAGAATTTACCGAGCACTACCCAGTTCTAAGGATACGCTTTAGCCCTCCTGATCTTTCTCTTCCAAACCCGTCCCCATTCTTTATATTTGAACTCCAACCATGTTTCTCCTTCTGTCTGAAGTCTCCGTCCTATCCTTATTCTGACAAAGTTCTACATAGCCTTCAAAACCTCATCTCCTCTGGAAAGACTTTACTGAGCTTCAGAGCTTCCTCTGTGTAGCAACTGCAACAGCCCTAATTGT
The DNA here is from genome assembly GCF_024139225.1 of Suncus etruscus. Taxonomy (NCBI): domain Eukaryota; kingdom Metazoa; phylum Chordata; class Mammalia; order Eulipotyphla; family Soricidae; genus Suncus; species Suncus etruscus. The sequence goes on along the minus strand of NC_064857.1, from coordinate 111,749,599 downwards.
AGCTTTCATTTTTAATTCTTATGTTATTTTATATGGGGAGACTTAAAGGGTCACTGTTCTCCAGCAAGTCAGGATCTATTTTACTCTAGAACTACTATTTCTTCATAGCTTGAGCCCCAAAGTGAAGCAATGAGTGTAGCTCCGAGACTATGCATTGAAAGCCCTGATAAGAGAAGAGCAAATCCATCTGCCTGGACTCTGATTTCTTCCTTCTACACCCTTTCTATTCTGGTGAGAAAAATCAAATAGTAGTTTTAAAATGCACTTCTGGGTCAGAGGAATAAACACCAGTTCAAAGTTCATGCCTTGATTACCTATACCCAATCTTTCATTAATCCCTGATATTGCATAGTCCAATGAGATCATTAGGTATAGATATAGGTCTGAAGATCCTACCAGGTTTACCAGGGTGATCTGGTAAAGAAAACCTGGCCAAGAATCTTCTAGAGTGGCCCTGGTCCCTAGGCACTATTTGAGACACCCCAAAATGTGTCTTTGGAGACCCTTTCTGAAAGTTTACTGAGTTCAAAACCAGGTTCCAAACCCACATGACCACATCTGCTTCCTATTTAGGAGGCAGATTCTACTCTGAAGCAGGATATAAATCCTAACCCCAAAGAGGCTGGCTGAAGAAATGGTTACAACCATGCCAATCAGGTGTCAAAGCAGAGACCCCCTGGAAGTCTATGCACAGAAGCATCTGGAAATCTGGAGGAGTGGATTGAGGACAAGAGTTGCCCTCAGAACACATAAATGACTCAGTACCAGGAAATGAGGAATTCCCCCACAAGAGAAATTAAGATAAAACATGCTAACTACCTGAGTGGGACTGATCAATCCCTGTCCTATTGTCACATAATTCCATAGCCAAAGTTAGGCCATGGCATCTGCTAGTGAAGATCCTGGATGGGCACAATCTAGAAACTTCCACAGACCTAAAGTGAAGTGAGCATGCTCAAGCCCTTACACAGGGCCTCACAGAGATCAGAGATCTCAAGTTATCCCATTCATATCCAAATGCAGTCCTGGAATGACCTCTTGACAATAACCCCCCTGAAGATTCCAGACATGTGATTAGAATATGATCCTGGGTGGGGTATAGACTCTGGAGACCATACACTTTCACCTGCTCACAACAGCTCCTCAGAGGAGACAGAGCAGTGACCCCACTCTCAGAGGCTCTATGGGTAGCAATCAAACCTCAATAGAATGAGAAAGAGAAGACATAGTTATGCCAAAGCCTCCACTCTGAATTGATGCCTTTTCCCCATGGAAATCAATCAAGAGCAGTACAGAACAATAGGCATGTTACCAAACAAAGCACAGTTTTCTCTTCCATTCTGATCTAACAGATGTGTCACTACAAATAAGATTCTCTCCATCCCCATCATACCCCAACAAAACCAGAACAGCAGCAACAACTAGCACTGTAAAAGTACACAATACCCTCATATCCAGTGTTCAGGGACTCAGAAACAAATGGGAAGAAACTAAGAGCTGATCTGAAGAATTGTGCATAATGTTGGAAAGGAGGAGATACGGATTTATTAAAAATAGTCAACAATCCATAAAAGAGTATAGGAATAGTTTAGTAGCATAAAGTGCTGACCTTAAAAGCATGAAGGTTAGAGTTCAATTCCCAATATCACCTGCATATGCCGAAGGTGATCCCCTGGATCTGTGACAATAATAGCATGTGATACTACAGCACAGCCAGGCATGTGTGATCACTGCAACTAAACTGTGCAGCTCATACACACCTGCACCTCAAGGAAAATATGTACAAGCACCCAACTGGAACACCCCTTTACCACAGAAAGCCCTTCTAGTAATGAACACTACAATTAGCATGTATCTCAGCACCACAACTATAAGGACCACTAGGAAGTCAGATTGATGAGGCTCCTAACAGCACAGACAAGCATGTGAGACTCTGATCATCACAGAAACAAAGAATAAAATGGAAAAGAAGGTGCAGGAATGCCACAGAAACATCACAGGCAAGGACATGGAGGGACAATACAGTAGTAGAGGAGACTTTCCTTGCACACAACTGGCCTGGGTTCAATCTCTTGTCTCCCATTATGGTCCCTAAATGTCTAGAAGTAATGCCTGAGTAAGCATGAGCATTGCCTGTTGTGGCCCAAAAGTGATAAATAAACAAAAATACACAGAAAGTCATCAAGTTCTAAGAATGCATCATTTTCTAGATGTCATCTTGGATCATCCAATTGTCAAGAGCAACATTTTCTGATTCAAAGGATGCCAAAGTCAAGACCTTTCACAGGCATTTCCTCCTATAACATGGAGTTCCCTGTGGGGCTCTTAGCAGTAAAGGTCGGGCTTTAATGTAGGACACATAGCAGTACAAAAAAATGCCCACAGGGAATGCCAGTCTGCCTTGCTGCCAGCATGGCCAGCACCACTTTGCACCTACCATGAAGGTTTGAATTATAAGGAAACACTTGGGAAGGAGATACAATAAAGACATCTTTATTGATGTGATTCAGAGTGATCAAGAAAGTCTTTGCCCTCATCAGTCTCAAATTCTGGTCAAGGAGACAGATCATAAACAAACAACTGTGTGATATCATTGAGTGATGATGAGTGATTTAGAGAAAATAGTCAGGCCCCATAGAGTAGGACAGGGGGATAGCTCTAGATGGGAAAGGCAAAAAAAAAAGAGGGGAAAAACATGCTGGGGGAAGGAATTAAGGACATTAAGGAAAATTAAAGGAAAGTGTAAAGAATGATCTCATACCCACTGCAGGGCTCTTATTCTGAGTAAGCGAGAATCTTGAGTAGGAGAATGGGTTGATATGACTTCCATTTTAACAAATAAAAGTTAGCTGGGAGATAGTACAAAGGTTTGAAGCTTGTAGAGTTCCCAGTACCGAATATTTTCTTAAACACCGCTGAGAGCACCCTCAAATACTAACCCTGAACTAGCTCATGCACACCACAGTGTATGGCCAACAAATCAAATAAATTAGTAAAATTTAAAAATACATTCTGAGGGGCCAGAGAGATAGCATAGCGGTAGGGTGTTTGCCTTGCATGCAGCTGACTTAGGATGGGTGGTGGCTCAAATCCCGGCATCCTATATGCTCCCCCAAGCCTGCCAGGAGCGATTTCTGAGCACAGAGCCAGGAGTAAGCCCTGAGCGCTGCCGGGTGTGACCCCTCCCCCCCCCCAAAAAAAAAAACTACATTCTAAATACCTGCTGATATATTTAGAACAAAGATACTGCTATCTGGGTTTTATTTGAAATGCATCTCAAAATTAAGGATTAAGGGGTAGGTAGAACCAACAGATAAATAGATAAGTGGTAAGATGAACATGATGAAAAGTTTGATACAGGGACAGTTATACAGTTATTTAAAAGCCTCTTATTTTATTTGTACATGTGAAGAGATTTATCATAAATGTCAACAAGAAGTAAAATTGTTCCATCAAAAAAATACTGCAAAAGCAAAGAAGAGGGCTGTGACCTGAATGACAGTTGCTGGCAGCCTGGCTGTGATAATGTGGACCAATCAGAATGATAGCAGGGGTAGGGGATTTTCAAATTGACAAGCAACAAGAGGTTAGCTGGAAAAAGCAGTTAGAGGGCACTGGGAATATAGCAGGAGTCAATGGGAACAGGAACACAGCTCAACCAGGTTGGAATCCTGCCTCTTCTGCTTGATGTGTGACCTGTGCAAGTTACCTAGAGTCTTTGAGTCTCACCTTCTTCAAGAGATAATAAAGTGAATAGAGCCTTCCCCTCAATGCTCCTTTCAACATGAGTTCTGTGGATTGCCACAGGGTCACTGGAAACCTAGCAGGTGATCCATAAATATCAGTTCTCCTAAAAAGGGAATGAGAAAAATTAGAAAATAGTTGGTGGCACTGGCCAAGCATGTGGAAGCAAAGATAAACAAATATGACTACATTAAACTGAGCTTTTGTATCTCTAAGGAAACAGTGAATAGGATACAAAGACTGCCCATGGAATGGGAGAAAATAGTCACCCAGTAAAGCTTAGATAAAGGGTTAATATCTAAGATATTCAAGGCACTGATAGATCTTAACAAGAAAAAACATCTAACCCCATCTGAAAATTGGAAGAAATGAATAGAAATTTCCTCAAAGAAGAAATATTGATGACCAAAAGGCACATAAAAAATGCTGCTCATCACTAATCATCAAGGAAATGTAAATCAACAATTAGATACATCTAATTAGATACATCTTCCGCCACAGAGACTGGCACACATCACATCACAAAGAACAAGAACAACTAATGCCGGTATGGATATTGAGGAGAAAAGGACTCTCATTTACTGCTCGTGCGAATATAGACTGGTCCAGCCTTTATGGAGAACAATATGTAGGTCCCTCAAAACACTATAAATTGAGCTTCCATTATGATCCAACAATACCACTCCTAGGGATATACCCTAGGAATTCACTCACAAAGCAAATGCAGAAAATCCCTCTGAATACCTATATTAGGCACAGCACTATTTATAATAGTCAGAGTCTGGAAACAACCCAAATGCCCAAGAACAAATGAGTGGCTAAAGAAATGGTGGCTTAGAAACATCTACACAGGTGAATATTATGCAGCTCTTGGGAAGACTGAAGTCGTAAAATTTACTTATACATGAATGGATGTATATTATTATACTGAGTGAAATAAGTCAGAGGAATATAGATAGACTTAGAATAATCTCACTCATTTGTGGGATATAAGAAAGATAAAACATCACATGATAATAACATTCAGAGGCAAGAGAGATGAGAGTCAGGAAGGCCAGTCCATGGTAGGAAGTTTGCCACAAATAGAGAATCAGTGCAGTTAGATTAGAGAAGGTACCACCAAGACAATGAAGGTTGTAACTGATATCTCTGGACAAAAATGAGGTGCTAAAAGGAGATAAAATAATATGCATGATACATTAGCTGTAGTACTAGTACTACTACCAGTAGTAGTACTGTAGTAGTACTGAAGTAATACTTCATTAACAGTAGTGCAAGCTACAGTGTCAAAAATGGAGGGGAGAGGAAGAGAGAAAAGGAGAGAGAGAAGTAAAATGTCTGCCAAGAGGCAGGCAAGGGAGAGAAGAGAATGGGGAACATTGGTGGCAGGAAACATTCACTGGTGAATTGTGGTATACATTGTATGACTAAATTCAATCATGAAAACTTTTGTAAGCACAGTGCTTCAATAAAGTAATTATTATTATTTAAAAAGAAAATACTTGGTAGAATCACATAGAATAATTTTAACATAAATGGATATTTTTGACACACACAAAGAGAAATGTCTATCAGCATGTCACCAAAATATGGAATGAGATATAAGATGTCCATGCTAAGATTTTATATTCCTTTAAAAAAATGGGGTTGGAGAGATAGCATGGAGGTAAGGCATTTGCCTTGCATGCAGAAGGATGGTGGTTCTAATCCTGGCATCCCATATGGTCCCTGAGCCTGCCAGGAGCAATTTCTGAGCATAGATCCAGGAGTAAACCCTGAGTACTGCTGGGTGTGACCCCCTACACACACACAAAAGCAATGGCATAGGAGACTTTAGTCAAGGAAGAAATTAAGGAAATGTATGAGATGGCCTTGACTCTGTAGGTGGAGGACTGAAGCATGATGGGTCATCTCTAGCCTGGGATCCTGGCTGTACACCCAGATGGACCCATTTTGTCTTGAGTAGTAGTTTTTCATACTTTCTGTAACTACCAAAGAAGTAGGGGATCACAGTTAAGGCTCACACTGAGCTTCCCAATGACTTTCCTATGTCTTTAAAGTTTCAAAGTTTAGCTAAAACCATGTTTTATCAAAAAAAAAAAAAAAAAAGAATAAATGAATGAAAGAAAGGGAAAGAAAAGCTCAACTTCTATGGACAAGACATTCTTTAACAAAAGTACTGGAAAGTCCATACAAGATGTCAGTAAATTGAATTCCTGTGCCAAAAGTGCTGAATTAATTGATTACTCCCAGAAAAAAACATTCTCTCCTATTCTCTCATCCCTTCCCCCAAGTCCCCCTGGAATTGCCTCACTCTCCTGGAACCTCTGACTCAGCTGTATAAATAACAGGAAAAATAATTAGAAGTTGGGAGGTCAAATGCTCCAAATGCCAGTTGAATAATTTGCTCTTTTCCCACCAGTAAGTGGCATCTTGATTTCTCTGTGGGAATTGCATGTGGATCCATGTCAGTCACTTAGGTGTTGAGAAGACAAGCTGAGAGTGGATATATAGGCCCAGGGGGAGCCAGTTCTGAATTTCATGTGGTCAGAATGTTGTGATCTGGTAGCGTATGGTCAAGGTGCCATTAAAGAGCAGGAAGTCCTGCCTGACTCTGGACTATACACTGAGACATTCATTGCATGCAAGGCCATGGGCAACTTCCTATCAGAGCTGGGAAGTGTGATACTTTCAGAGCTGGGTGGGAATGAATAGCCAAAACATGCCCAATGTCAGACCCACACTCACTCCTTTGATCACCACTGACCCTGAAAAGGATATCCTGTTATTCTCTCTCTCTCTCTCTACCTCTCTCTACCTCCCTCTCCCTCTCAAACTCAATTTACCTGCGAGCCGCAGGAGACAAAGTTGGGTGATCTTTGAGTGCAAAGTCAGTAGTAAGCCTTGAACATTGGAGGGTGTGACCCAAACAACTAAAACAAAACAAAACAAAAAAAGATTCCTCTAGGGCAGGGCCACAAAATGTTGTACGGAGGGCCCTTTGCGGCCTGCGGGCCATGAGTTTGAGACTCCTGGAACTTGTGACTTTCTCTGGCACTTCCATCTTATGGATATCCATATATGGATATAGTTCCAGCTGGCTTTAATTTTAGCCCATTTCTAGTCAAGCCAGTGCTCAGAGACAAGCAGAGTAGCTTTTTCCTCCAGTGCCATATAAGTGTGGTATATGTATATATTTAAACACAGACCTATTAAGAAGAAACATGGAACCCAAACTACATGCCTATTAAGAAGAAAGGTTAGGTTCAGGAGAAGAAACATGGGGACTCTGGTTGAAGGAAATTGACAGTGATGATGGTATTGGTATTAGAACACGATATCTGAAAATCTAGTATATACAAAACTGTAAATCATAAAGCATACATTAAAAATTATTTGAAAGGAAGAATAAAACAGCTGGTATTGGCTCAGATGTGCAGGAAAATGGGGCAATCATCCTCTACTGTGGGAAAACAATGATTTTCCTTTTGAAAAACAATATGGACACTTCTCCAGAAAGCTAGGAATTGAGCTTCCATTTGATTCATAAATTCTAATTCTTGGCATTTATCACCAAAGCCGCAAAACTCTATTTGCTAAAGACATTTGGATTCCAATGCCAATTGCAGCACTTTCTACAAGAGCCAAAATCTGGAAACAACAACAAGCGGATGCTCACAAAAGTTATGGTCCAGTGATGCTAAACTTTTTTAGTCTGAGTGCCCAAACTGCCGCACAATGCCCGCTCCTCCCAATGGCCAGTTCGGCCCTGTTGCCAGGTGAGCTGCAAAGCAGACACCGGCACTCTCGCCTCCCGCCATGCGTCGCATATCTTTTGCGGACCCCTTCCCGCGTGTCAGCTGCAAAGCCTTCGCATGCCGCAGCTGGCAGGAGTGTGAGTGCCATAGGTTCGCATCGAGGGGGTCACTATATACATACAGTAGATACTACTCAGTAATAAGAAAAGACAGAATTGTACGACTTACTACTCTATGGATAGAACTAGAGAGTATCATCCTGGGTGAACTTAGTCAGAACAGTCAGGGTCTCAAACTCAATATACCTGGGGGCCGCAGGAGGCAAAGTCGGGGTGATCCGTGAGTGCAAAGTCAGTAGTAAGCCTTGAACATTAGGGTGTGTGTGTGTGACCCAAACAACTAAAACAAAACAAAACAAAAAAAGATTTCCTCTAGGGCAGGGCCACAAAATGTTGTACGGAGTTTGTGGCCCACGGGTCACGATTTGGAGACCCCTGCGAGATACACCATAGTCTCTCTCATCTGCATAATATAAAGGAACTTAAAAATGGAATAACAAATGACTCAAGGCAACAGAAGTATAGAGTTGAGTTTAGCATGGTGGTGGGGGGAGTAGCTTGAGGGAGAAAAGGTGGAAGAAAGTGGACACTGGGGAAATGTACTGTTGTATGCGTAAAGCCCTATAACTAACAATAATAAATTGTAGAGCCTACAATGAAATTTTAAATAATTATTAAAAACAGCTAAAATATCTTTAAAATCAATTATCTTAATCAAATATGATTTTGTGCAATCCTAAATAAAATTGATGGCCAGTTATTTTGCAATGTAAAAGCAGTTTATTTAGCTTTTACACTAAATAGCTTTTTCACTGGCCTTTCGAGTTAATAACAATCAAGGGTGGGTAGTATCTATGCTCAAATGAGGCAGGAAAATTTTATTTTTAGGGCACTGATGCTTTCGAGCTCCAATTGACAAGAACAATGTACCTAGAACCATACTGTCAGCGGTCAACCAAAACCCCAACAAGAGAGGGTTAGAAAAAGGTTTTAACTGCTGTATAGGCAAAGTAGGGGAGACTAGAAACCTTATAGCTAGCACTTGTCCAAGAAAGGAAGAGAGAAAGCCAAAGTTGGGACCAGGGCAGGAGTCAGCCTGGGAAAGAACCAGAGAAAGGAAAACTGTAGGAGAAGCAGAAAAGGTAGCAGGAGCAGAGTCCAATGAACAGTTTCTCCAGCAATTCATCAGCAACCATCTAGTAGAGGCAATCCAGCAGGGACCTTGGCTCCTAGCACTTCAGCCCAGGCTGAAGTTGCCACAGGGCCAACTGCCCTTCAGTGGCAATTACAAGGGGAGACCTCTGGTAACTGATGTCTGCACTGTTAAGGGACAGTAACGACTTATGGCGGGCCAGGGGCCAAAAGAGTCTCTGCTTTCTTACACCATACCATAAAGCTGCATACTCCAAAGTGGTTCCTCTAAAAATAAACAAATAAGGGCCAGGAAAAGAGCCCATTGGCTGAAGTTCATGTTTTGCATACAAGAGATCCAGGTTTATCCCTGAACACCGCTGGCTCTCCTGAGCTTTCTACCACTGTATTGAGCATAGTCAGATCATTTCCTCTACCAAGAATTAATGAGTCAAGGAGTAGGCCTATAGATCTGATTTCAGTTCTACATTGTCCCAATAGAAATGGGCATTTGTAGCTAGGCATATGGCTCAAGGTAGAATAAAACTGACTTTCCTAACATTTCTGGCATTTTTCTTATAAAGGAACATGGTCTTAACTAAAATGAATGATTTTACATCCCATCTGATGCCCAGTGCCTTTGCTAGGGTCCTATTCTCTATCCTCAGGCAAACTGCAGAATGAATCCCAGACTTTCTTGTCCCCAGGTTACAAAGTCAGCAGGGGCCTGATTGTAGAAATGCAAATAAATGCCCTCTGGGTGAGCTGGGTGAAGCAGACAGAGAGACCACTGAAAGGCAGCATGGCACAGGGCTCACCTGCCTCTTCCAGAACTCAGTAGGCTCCTTAAAGAAATAAGTTATTCTAGGAGAGGATGGATCTATGATGGCATGTGGGAACAGGAAAAAATAAAGCAAGGTAATAAGAAATAGAAGTTCCTTCCTTCACACTTCTCTCCAGGGACACTGACTTTGTGTGACTGCTGTTTAAAGAGACACTTTACTTTTCTTGACAGAACACAAGTCAATTAGGAGAAAAGAAACAGCAAAAAGAGTAACGACTGTCCTTTTCCAGGTTGCCACGGGTGGTGCCCAGCATTCCCTTCTGTCAGTAAATGCTCTACCTCCAAGTGGCCCTTCTCAATTTATTGCTCATGTCATTTTATTGTGCTAAGAACCCCTGGCATGAAATCTACCCTGTTAATTAAATTTGGAGTATATAATTCAGTATTGTTAACTACAAGTTAACTACAAGGGTAAGCAGATCTCTAGAACTTAGACAGCTTTCTTAGCTGATTCTTCTTACCAGTTATGAATAGCTCTCCAAGTCCTTCTCCTCCCAAGCCCTGCCAACCACAAATCTTCTCTGTCAGTCCATACATTTAATACTTTGAGACCTGCAGAAATGGAGAATCCTGTGACCTACTTATTTTACTAACCAAGATAATCTGAAGATTTGTGCATATATCTGCAAATTACAAACTTTACATTTTCTTGTAAAAAGCACATCCAGGGAGATATTTCCACATATTTCCCCATACTTCTCATCTCTGCTAAATCATGAGTAACGCCTTACTGGTTTTGTGGGAGTAGGACACACTGAGACCTAAATTCCAGACCCGTCTCTTGACTCAGCAGATGGTTGGCATTTGGTCACCATGGATAGTCTCTGGGTATGTTTATTCTTTAATAAATTTAAGTTATTGTCCCAATTTTAGTATATGTGCTACTGAAGGAAACACGTAATTTAAATTATTGTTTATGGCCACTATAATGTCTCCACCTTGAATAATTAGGATCTATGCATATGAGATAATGCATCGAATATGTGTCTAAAAAGGTATGTCTATGGACAGATATACAAGAAAGTTTAAATAAATATATTTTCTCCAAGGTGCTTGCCATTTGTGAAAAGAACTTTGTCTAATGGTTGTTCCAATGCTGATTCCAGATGAGTAAAATGCATCCTTTTCAGTATCTTCCTCCAGCTTATTTTTGTTTCCTTTTTATCTTAGAATATTCCATAAAATAAATGTTAAGATCATTACAGAAAAGGAATCCTTCCTGATGAGCCTGAGATCCAATAGTAATTATATTAAACCAGCCCTTTTATTGCTGGTTAATGAAATTCTTTTAAAATTGAACCAGCTTCAAGTAAACTGATTTGCATTGATTGGGTGATGTATAGAGCTCAAGTTACTCTATGTATAAGCAAATTAAAAGCCTTAAGTCATACAGTCAAGCTGCAAAGTCCCTGGCAAACAAAAAAAAGCCCAATACCCTGGTTCCCCATGGGCACTGCTTGCCTTGGGATTGGTGCTGCTTAGAGATTTCCTGGCAGTAAGTAATTAATTAGAAGAAAAATAAAACCCATGCTTGGGCAGACTCTACTTTTTCTCTTCACTAAAGACACTCCTTATAATGAAAAACTCCCCTGATGCCAACTCTATAACTCATAAATCATATGCCAGAGGTAAAAACTTTTCTTACTCCCAAACTACTCTGAAGGATTTGTTACATAATTCTTGGGACTCTAGAACTCTGTCCAGGCTGGGCTACTCAGGCATCTTTCTTCCACAAGCACTGAGGTGCTGTCATTGCTGCCACTCTGAGTGGCATAGTTCTTTTATTAGACAGCACTTAGGGAGAGCCCTGGAAACCAGCTCTGTAGGAACCAAGCTATATTTTTAGGATCCAATAATATTAGTTCTAGTCCTTTTAGCTGTAGGACTTGGAATACTTGTTTCAATCATTTCATCTCTGAAAGGGGCTGACTAAGATCATGAGAGGACAAAGAATGAATTACTGAGCTAGGCCTTCAACATTTATCATGGGCATTGTTGGTGTTGATTTCACTGTCATCCAGTACAAAGGGCTCTACCATTGCCCAGCTGCCCTAGAATTCCCCACACTATGTAAGAAATGGTCCTTGGGCTTGTGCAGAAACACCTTCATTGCTGGTTCCACAACTACTTGCTGGAATGTGCCAAGCCCCAAGCCTCATGCTGAGGACACGTGGAAGAGGAGGATCTACCCTTGTTGGCAGAATGCAAGCGTAAACATTAAGCAAATATTTGCAAATAATCATTCAGATCACACTAGAACTAAGCCTCTGAATGTCTGACAACAGTCCAAAAAACTGTGCAGTGGAACTCAGGTTCCTCTTAGGCACCACTTGGATCTGATAGAAAGCAGAGTTGCCCAGCAAAATATACACAGATAGGAGGCAAGGTTGCATGACCCAGATCATGAAAGGAGGGCAACCTTATTCTAAGAATTCGGCTTTCTCACAGACCTTCAAGCAGACAGTGGCATCACTAACTGGCATTTTCAGATGTGCCTAGCTGCATGATGAAGATGATGGAGATAGAAGGAAGACAAAGCATCCAGCCAGCAGTCGGTCAACCTTTGCACAAGATGGAGCATGGATCTGGGTAATGAAGCTACTATCTAGAATTGGGACCTTGAAAGAGTTCCTCTTAGGCACCACTTGGATCTGATAGAAAGCAGAGTTGCCCAGCAAAATATACACAGATAGGAGGCAAGGTTGCATGACCCAGATCATGAAAGGAGGGCAACCTTATTCTAAGAATTCGGCTTTCTCACAGACCTTCAAGCAGACAGTGGCATCACTAACTGGCATTTTCAGATGTGCCTAGCTGCATGATGAAGATGATGGAGATAGAAGGAAGACAAAGCATCCAGCCAGCAGTCGGTCAACCTTTGCACAAGATGGAGCATGGATCTGGGTAATGAAGCTACTATCTAGAATTGGGACCTTGAAAGAGTATTTCGAGTCATATAGGAAATATAGGAATTTATATTCATATCATATAGGAAATACAGTCAGAAGCAAATTTCTGAAAGATGCCTTAAGCATCAAAGTAAAGGGTACACTGATAAACTAGATAAAACATCTTTCTAAGGGCCAGAGCAATGGCACAGGGTGTAAGGCATCTGCCTTGCTCGCTCTAGCCTAGGACGGACCGCGATTTTATCCCCTGGTGTCCCATATGGTCCCCCAAGCCAGGGGCGATTTCTGAGTGTATAGCCAGGAGTAACCCATGAGCATCACCGGGTGTGGCCCCAAACCCCCCCCCAAAACACAAAAACAACAACAACAAAACATCTTTCTATAGTCACTTCATTTGGGGGGAATATTTGGTACTGATTCATAAGGAGAATTTAATTATATCCCTGACCCATAAATTCCAATTTGGGAAATAGAAACACAATCTGCACTGCAGAATAAAGATAATAAATTAGGTATATGTCCAATGTCCCATCAGAACAAGAAGAGAGAAGCATTAAGGATAGTTTCAAGGGGAAGCTACTGAGAGCTAGAACCCTAAGAAAAGGGTGTGGCTAATACACAGAAGACATTTCAGAGCTGCTTTGTTCTGTAGGGCATAGTCAGGAGGGTTAAGGGCAGAGAAGAAGCAGGTGGCACTTACTAGATACTAGATTCCCTTTAATGGCCCAGTGAGAATCTGAGTAGAACTGTGTTCTTAAAGGGAGCCTCTAAATATAGAGAGGCCTAGAGAGATAGAAAAGAGTATAAGGTGTCATACTTGCATGCAACATGGATTAGATCCTTGATAGTATATAGGGTCTCCTGAGCACTGTGAGGAGAGATTCATGTATAGAGCAAAGGGTAAGTGCTGTGCACTGTTGGTGCAGTTAAAAACCAAAAGACTAGAGTGGAGTATAGCAATTATTCTAGTCATGTAAATTTTTATTTTGGGGTTTTGGGTCACACCTGGCAGTGCTGAGGGGTTAGTCCTGGCTCTATGCTCAGAAATCACTCCTGGCAGGCTCAGGGGACCATATGGGAGGCCGGGATTCAAACCACCAACCTTCTGCCTGCAAGGCAAATGCCCTACCTCCATGCTATCTCTCCAGCCCCCTAGTCATGTAAATATTAATAACTCTTATTTACTTATTTTTAGATCTACTTCCTTCTCAAATGTTTCTGTACGGCCAAGGAGATGGCCCCCAATTGTAGAGCATAGGCCTGATTTCAATCCCCACATTTTTCTGAGACCTTAGCCTAGACCATCACCAGCCTGGATCTGATCAAGCTCATGCAGAAACATCTCCAGATCCTGTACTACCAGCTATAACCCCTCTTATAATAAGTAAAATAAGTAAAACATCTTCAAAAATGCTGATCACACAATAGACAAGAAAGAATGCTAGAGTGAACTGAAGCTGGTAATGAGAATGATAAGAAGGAAAAAGTTTTCCCCATATATTTTATTTCCTTTTCTTTTTAAGAATTTTTATATTTAATTAAAGATGGTGGTTTACAAAGTTAATGATAGTTGATATTTAGACATACAATATTTTCACTCCAATTACACTGGCAACTTCCATCACAGTGCCATACTCTGCCTTCTACCTTGATGAGCACATTACAAACTTGGATGGCTGTAGCTTAAATCTTGTGTTTTCAGTGTTGCTGAGACTGTTACTATGGATATAGACCTATACAACTCTCCCACATTACTAATATAATCAAATTCCTGGCTCTTGTTCACCACTACTTTTTTCCTCATCTTTTTTCCCATCTTTATTTCTTTTCTTCTTTGTCCTTATACTCTCTATGAGTTGGGGCCAAGAGCATTACATTTCTTCATCCAGTTATTCTATATACCACAAAGAAGTGAGGTCATCCTGTGTCTTTCTTGTTCTGGCTTACTTTACTCAACATGATTGGAAGAGACAGATTTAAAAGATGTCCAGGATAGATATCTTGAAACTTATAGCCCAGTATTCAGAGTATGAGAAAGGGACATTTTGTGAGTGGCAGAGAGGACCACTAGAGATACCAAGAAAGAAGTTACAAAGAAAGGCATGGCAAGGATGATGGGTTTAAAATTTAAAAAATGCAAAAAAAGCAGTGGAATATGGTTCATTTCACATAAGGTGACTAGTGGGACTAATAATTGCATAGGTGGCCAAGAGGTGACTGGATATAAGGGGTACTTTTTGGGGTGGGGCAGAAGGTAAACTGGGGAATATTCATCGGAGAGATGCAATGGGGGCACAGAGGAGGGCTGGGCTGTTGCATGGACTTTTCAGAATTAGAAAGAAAGAAAGTTGAAAAAGAACCATCTGTGGAACCCAGGCCATCATGCAGGACGTTCAACCACAGTGAAGTTCACTATCTACAAGTCAACCAGTATCTTAACAAAGACCTGAGTGGAGTAGAGACCAAGGCAAATGGAAAATAAACTGGATCATTTCTGGTTCATGCCGTCATAAAGGAGCTATATCAAGGAAGTATGTGTCATCATTCAGGGCTTAACAAAAACGTAAGTAGGATAAAAGCAGCCAAGGAAAGGAAAACATAAGCTATAAAGAGAAAACTCGGGTATAGTGAATAGGGACTGTCACAAATATATGTAAAAAGGGGCCAGAGAGATTGTATAGTATGTAGGATGTTTGCCTTGCAAGTTGTCAACCGGTTTTGGTCCACTTCATATGTTTCCAAAGCATAGCCAGGAGTGATACCTGAGCACAAAAAATAGCAACAACACAAAAGAGTAAGGGCTGAAGAGATTTGAGAATCAAAGCTTAAGAACTAAGGTTTAGACTATGAGCTCCTAAATTCCAATCCCAGGTCTGCACCTATTGAGTGAGGTTTTGTTTTTTTTTTAATTCACAATACAGTTTATTTTTCTAAAGATAAAGTTGTTCGTGATTGAATTACAGTCTTACAATGTACAACATCCTTCACCAGTGCACTTTTCCCACACCAATGTTCCCAGTTTCCCTCTGCCCTCCCTGATGTTCTCTTCCCTCTGACCCGCCATCCCCTGCCTGTCTCTGGGACAGGTATTTTACTTCACGCACACTCTCTTTTATTTTTTTGACACAGTGGTTTGCAACACTGTTAATGAAGGGGTGCTATGCATGCCACTTTATCCCTTTTCTAGCATTCAGTTCTTATCCAGAGCAATCAGTTCTATCACTTTCATAGAAGATTCTTCTCTACCTGCATTCTTCACTTTTTGTGGCAAGCTTCCTACCATGGACTGATTCTCCTAATCCTCATCTCTATTTTCTCTGGATATCATCACCACATGATCTTTTATTTTTCTTATATCCCACAGATGAGTGAGACTATTATATGTTTATCCATTTCCTTCTGACTCATTTTATTAATGGATTCCACAACTATAAAATGGGGCTATCACGGAGGAGCTGCCAACATCTCTCAGTTACAGGGAGAAAAGAATGCCTACCACCACTTGCACAGTAAGGGTTGAATCCTGTCCTATCTTCTTAGTGAGAAGTTGTTCAGTGGAACATGCTGCCAGTGGATGAGAAAGAGTCTCTATACTCCACCCAGGGAGAGGGAAATTTTGATGGGATGGGAGGAAGGTCAAGAGAGACTTGGAGACAAATTGTGAGGGGGTGAATTTGGGCGGGGGAAATGCGAGACATTGGTGGTAGGAAAGTTGCATTGGTGAAGGGAGGTGTACATTCTATGACTGAAACCCTACTATGAACATTTCTAAATTTGTGTTAGCTTCTCCAAAGGGATGATAAGTGTCTTGTGGGGCCTGGTGTGCTTGTTCTCTCTGCTCCAGTCATATACATCTATGTTTCACACATCAAAGTGGATTAGCCACTTCAAATTTATTAAGCTGTGCATTAACATTAACCAATGTGAGGCTTACCAAGAATCTAACCCGGGGCCGGGAAGGTGGCACTAGAGGTAAGGTGTCTGCCTTGCAAGCGCTAGCGTAGGACGGACTGCAGTTCGATCCCCCGGCGTCCCATATGGTCCCCCCAAGCCAGGGGCAATTTCTGAGTGCATAGCCAGGAGAAACCCCTGAGCGTCAAACGGGTGTGGCCCAAAAACCAAAAAAAAAAAAAAAAAGAATCTAACCCACAACTAACTAACTTATAAATACCTTAGATCTAGAGCCAAGAGATGTAATGGAATTAAGGTTCATGCCTTCCATGAAGCAACCTTGGTTTACTCTCCTAGGCATTACTTGGAAGATATATTCCCCCCAAAAATCATTTTCTCTTCTGGCCTTCCCCCTAAAAATTTTTCTTAATAGGTTTTATTCCTCATTTGTGGATGTCCTCAAACCTTCATTGGATACCTGCTGTAAACCAGATACTCAAGGCAACAAGTGCTTTTTCAAAATAACATTTTTTAATTTTAATTTTAAATGTTTGGGTTTTTTTTTTTTTTTTGGTTTTTGGGCCACACCTGGTGATGCTCAGGGGTTACTCCTGGCTATACCCTCAGAAATTGCCCCTGGCTTGGGGGACCATATGGGACACCAGGGAATCAAACTGTGGTCCGTCCTAGGCTAGCCTGGGCAAGGCCGATGCCTTACTGTTTGTGCCAATGCTCTGGCCCCAATTTTAAATGTTTAACATTTAATTTCTTTTTGCTGTTTTTGCAGTTGTGAACCATAGGAACAAGAGCTCTTAAAAAGTCAAATCAGAGCCCAGTGGTAGGGTGTTTGCCTTGCAAGGAGCTGAAACAGCTGACCTAGGGGGGACCTGGGTTTGATCCCTGGTGTCCCATATGGTCCCCCAAGCCAGGAGTGATTTCTGAGTACATAGCCAGGAGTAACCCCTGAGCATCACCTGGTGTGACCCATAAAACAAACAAACAAAAGTCAAATCACACAGCCCAATCCCAAGAAGCGCAAGTTCTCACAGCCATATTCCACAGCTTCTGCCTCATCAACAACCCAGCTTCTCAACTACACTGAGCAGAGACACAAAGCTGATGAAACTCACAGGTCTTCAGGCTTAAAACTCTAGTCTTCCAGCATGGGGCTAGGATGAGAATCATCCCAGTTTTACAGATTCTGGAACATATAGCTGCATAAATGGCTGAGCAACACTACATTCTACAATTTCGACAGTCCAGTATGAAAACAGAAAATTAGATATGAAAGTGTTGTATATGAAAATATTTCCATAAGATTATTCTTTGCCTGTTGTTCCACCTTGACCTTGACTGTTGAGAGTGTAATAAATAGTTTGGGTGCAAGGTGTTTAGGGTCTTTTGCCAGAGTTGGCTGGCTGGCTCAAGGTGTGTTTTGGAGCTAGCAGCAGGCTGACAAAGCACTCTCTTCTCCCAACCTTTTACCCCTAAACCTCTGTGTGGATTATTTGCTGTGGATAAATATTACCAAGACCTCCCCCCAAAAGGGAGAAGGGGATGGGAATCAATTTCTCATTCTGGGAGCTCTTTGCGAATACACAAACAGCCAACAAAGAAGTAAATGGAACCCAACAAATAGGGCAACATGAAAGTAGCCTAAAAGCCCACTAATCTCAAGAGTTACAAAAATAGCATAGAAGGCTCACCTAGCAACAAACAACTGAGGAACTCCTCAGGTGACTTTAATAACACCAAGAGAGACATAACAAATTTCACGAATTTTCTTTTAAACTATTTTTGGTAATTCCACTTACTATTTTGTAACAAACAGCAGAAAATAATTTATTGTGTGCCTGTTAAGGAGCAGTCTTGGGCATAATGGTGGAGCAAAGGTCACATTGGTGGTGGTATTGGTGTTGGGACATTGAATGCCTGAAATAATTATAATATGAACAACTTCATAAACCATGGTGTTTAGTCATAAAATCGTCTAAAGGCAGGATTGGGGAGATAGTACAGAAAGCAGGAGACTTCCCTTGCTTGCTGCTGACCTCAGAATCCCCTAAGAATACCTGAACCCCAGGAGTGATCCTAGAATGCAGAACCAGGAGTAAGACCTGAGCATAGCAGGAGATTGCGCTCCAAATAGTACAAAGCCAACACTATGGAAAAACTGATCCATGCAATTGAATTGGGGAAGGGATTGAAAGGGAAGAGCATAGGATTAACTGGGAAGGGAAATAGTACAAGGATGATGGGTAATGTGTTGAAATTATTTGCACAAGAAACAAACAATTACAGTGTTACAAATCACAAAACTCTAAATAAATTTAAATATTTTATATTTTAAATCATTTGTTTAGTTAAGCACCATGGTTACAGAAATGTTCATAGTAGGGTTTCAGTCATAGAATCTACATCTCCCTTCACCAGTGCAACTTTTCTACCACCAGTGTCCCCCATTTCCCCATCCCATACTCCTACCCTCTGCCTGTCTCTGAGACAGAAATTCTACTCTCTCACTCTCACAATCTCTTTCCTTTATTTTTTAATTAATATCTTTATTTAAGCACTATGATTACAGACATGTTTTAAGTTGAGTTTTAATTATAAAAAATTAATCCCTTCACCAATGCAACATTCCTACCACCAAAGCCCCCCATCTCCCTCCTTTTCCACCCCCTTCCTGTATTCTATAAAGGCATTCTATTTCCCTCACTAACTACAATTCTCATGATAGTTGTCAGTGTAGTTATTTCTCTAACATAACTTACCACTCTTCTGGTAAGCGTTATACCCTGAGCTGGTCCTTCTAGCCCTCATCTCTATTGTATCTGGGTATTATTACAATAATATTTTTATTTTTTTAATTTTTTTAATTTTTTTTATTTTTAATTATGAGAACAAAGATGCAAAGAAAGAGGACAAGGTAAAGTTACAGTGGAAAGACAATAACCCATAACATAATTCTCAGAAGAAGTCCCCTTGCTGATATCTTAACTTTGAACTTTCAGCCAAAGAACATTAAGATAAATAAAACAGAATCCATGTACAATTACTTTGTTGTAGCATATGAAAAAGTTTCCATAAGATGATTCTTGGAATTGTATATAAAAGTGTTTCCTTAGGATTGTTCTGTGACTTTTGCCCCACCTAACCCTTCCAGGTGGGGCGCTGTGGAGTTGGCAATAAATAGCTTGAGGGACAGGAGTGAGGGGTGCTTCTGTGAAAAGCTGCTGGCTGCAGGAGGATTCTCTGGCTCTCCTTGCCCGATCTTTTAAACCCTATCGTTCTTGTCTGTGTGGATTATTACTTGCTGCGGATAAATATTACCAAGGTCTTCCCCCGAAAGGGGACAAGGGGATGGGAAGTAATTTCTCATTCTGGGGACTGTTCTTGGAGTCACAAATACCCAGCCAAGATAACGGCGAAGATATCTTGCAAATGGCGCCGGGAACAGGTGGACCTGGACCCTCAATAACTGTAAGTGAAACGCTTTATTGGAAATTGCCTCTGGAGATCCTTGGATGGCTTCTATGGTCAGCCGTGTTGATTGTGCCACCTTGTTACAAATTCTTTGGTTTGGCGTTTGTCAAGTGGATATTTCCATACTATTTAAAACAAATAGGCTGGATGATAGGTAAATTCATTGCTTTTGGATGGTTGTGGTCTATAGTTCAAATGACAATTGATACTCAAATATTTGCCTCGCCTGTGTTGGCTCCATTAGCCATAGTTTGTGGAATCTCTGTGGTTGCTAATATTGTTATGGCGTGCATAGGTATTGGCTGGTATTTCGGAAGGAAAAAGTGTGGGAAAAGTGAGGCTAAGACCAGCCTGGAAAATAAGGAGATCTATCCAATGAAAATCCAGGCCAAAGTGCAGGCTGATGAATCTAGCACCACCATCAAAAATATAGGCATTTTTCCCAACAAAAAATCTACTCGGAAACATAATTTAGAAACTCAGGACCCAAATCAAAATATTAACACTGATGACCAACCCCCGGTGCTAAGTCCACAAGTGAGTCCGGATTCTGTACACAGAATGGAATCACAAAATAGTGCTGGCTCAGATGACGAATCACAGGCTAGTGCTCCACATGTCAGGGCTCAGAGCCCGGTGCAAAGTACTTCTGCTAATCCGGCCTCAGTTCCGTTACAAACAGTATATAGAACCATTTACGAACCCCTTGAAATAGAAGACATGGAACGGTTTAAGAAAACATGTAAGGAATTTGGGCCAACCTCTCCATACTGTCTGGAGACGCTAAGACTTTGGTGTCGAAAATCACTTTGGACACTGCATGAATTTCAAAAACTAGCTGAAATATGCTTGCCATCTAAACAGCGAACGGAATGGGAGATGTTCTATGCGGAGGGTGTGAAATCCAAATTATATAGCCCGGATGGAACAAAAAAACGAGTGGCAGGGGTCACTCTATCGTATGAATTATTAATGGCAGAAAATCAATATGCAGATATTCAGGCACAAGCTGCTTTACCTAAGGAAATCTTAAACATAATTAAAGATATTGCAGTATTCGCATGGGAAAAACTTGATATGAACAGCACAGGTGCAGGAACCTTTTTAAGAATTACCCAAGGTCCCCATGAGCCATATATCGACTTTGTAGCTAAACTCAAAGATGCTTTGAAAATACAAGTCAAAGATAAGCAGGTTAGAAAATATTTAGAAAAAAGTTTGGCTTATCATAATGCGAATTCAGCCTGCAAATTGATATTGGCCCCTTTGCAGGACAAGGCTGACTTAAATGAATTTTTATATGCCTGCAGAAATGTTTATGATTCTTCAGCAAACCTGGATCCAGTGCAAACTTTTGCAGTTAGTAAGGGAACAAAGCCTTTCTACCCCCGGGGAAAAAGCGCCGCCCCAAAGCCTGGTCTCTGCCCAAAATGCAAGAGAGGTCGCCACTGGGCAAAAGATTGCAGATCTGGAAATCTCCCTAATAATAACACAGGGAATGGTTTTAACACCACACCCAGGAGGCAATTCTTCTGTTACCATTGTGGAAAACAGGGCCATATCAGAAGAAATTGTCGTCTTTTGTTAAATCAAGCTCCTCAGGGACACACATTTCCAATGCAGGGAAACACCTACCGGGCCAGTCCCCAGGCCCGAGCAAATCAGGGGCAAAGTCCACAAACCATACTTCTTCCGAGCCCAGCCCAAGATTGCTCACAATTAGCGAATTAATTCATGCGACTGCGGGGAGCGCTGGGCTCGACATAACTTGCCCAGAGGACATTACAATTTACCCAGGAGCATGCCCCTTCATGCTAAAAACTGGCATTGTAGGCCCGCCACCCCCAGATACAATGGGGTTGATTCTGGGCAGAAGTTCCCTCAATGTAAAGGGTATATCAGTAACCACAGGTGTCATTGACTCAGATTCAAAGGGAGAAATTGTTGTAGTAATTACGGTACCGGATACTTGGACATTCAAAAAGGGGGAGGCAATTGCCCAGATAGTAATAGTGCCGTATGTCAAATTTGGGACATCAGATAAGACACGAATTGGAGGTTTTGGAAGCACAGATCCAGGGGCCGCCCATAAACCAATTATCGCTCTGGTTACTAAATTTAAAGAGGAAAATCCGATGATTAAACTTCACTTTCAGGGGAGACCCTTTAATGGAATGATAGACACCCGGGCTCAAATCACAGTAATTTCTGATAAGGAATGGCCAGAAAATTGGCCTTTACAAGAAATTCCATACTCGCTAGAAGGAGTGGGAGGTTTAAGTTCCTGTCTGTTAAGTAAAAGGACTATGGTAGTTCATGGCCCAGAAAATCAAAAGGCCATAATTAGACCTCATGTGGGCCCATTCTCACCTTCTCTGTGGGGTCGCGACCTACATAAGCAGTGGAAAGCTGAATTCCACATCCCATTAGCTCCAGAAGAGTCTGGAACTTCTCCTGAAATGAAAACTCAGAAGTTTTGGTAGGGGCCACTGACAGAAAGAACCCAGCACCGATAAAAATAAAATGGAAATCTGATGAACCAATTTGGATAGGTCAGTGGCCCCTTAAAATTGATAGATTAAAGGTGCTAACAGAATTAGTGGAAGAACAGCTAAAATTAGGGCATATTGAGCCTTCATTTTCTCAATGGAATTCGCCTATATTTACCATACAAAAGAAGTCCGGAAAATGGAGACTGTTGATGGATCTGAGAGCAGTAAACATATCTATGGTACCCATGGGAAAATTGCAAACAGGTTTACCATCACCTGTAGTTATCCCAAAGGAATGGCCACTAGTCATAATTGACTTGAAAGACTGTTTTTACCATATTCCTATTCATCCGGATGATAAACACCGGTTTGCATTCTCAGTTCCTTCTATAAACAATACCCATCCCTGCCGGAGGTTCCAATGGACTGTCCTCCCCCAGGGCATGCTGAATTCCCCAACAATGTGTCAATTTTTTGTAGATAAGATTTTGAGCCCTGCTCGAGAAAGATTTCCTCAAGCCATGATCTTTCATTATACTGATGATATTCTTATCACAATGAACAATGAAACAGATCTACAGGACGTATATTCTTTTGTTATTGACTGTTTGCAAACAGCAGGACTGAAAATAGCTTTAGAAAAGATACAGACTATGCCACCATATCAATACTTGGGTTTTATTTTGGACCGAACGTCTATATGTCCACAAAAAATCTCCATCAAAAAAGAAAACCTCAAAACACTTAATGATTTTCAGAGACTTTTAGGTGACGTGAATTGGCTCCGGCCTGCACTAGGAATCCCAAATGCAGAACTGTCTAATTTGTTTAAAACGTTGGAGGGTGATTCTGCCGTAGACAGCCCGAGAAATTTAACTATAGAGGCCAAAAATGAATTGGACTTCTTCTTGAACAGGTTGCAACAATCATTTCTCTCAAGATTCATCCCGGGAGAGAAGGTTTCTTTATTAATTTTCCCTACAAAAGAAACCCCTACGGGGGCATTGGTGCAACAGGCAGGTCCGCTGGAATGGGTATATTTACATAACAAACAGCCTCGGGTGTGATATCTTATTTGGATTTAATTTCAGAACTCATTATCAAAGCAAGACTCAGATCTATATCTTTACTAGGATTTGACCCTGATATATTAGTATTGCCAATACCAAAAAAGGAAATTGAGTCAATATTGCCTCTTAATGAATCTTTACAAAGGGCCCTTTCAGATTTCACAGGAGAAATTTCCTCTCATTATCTACCAGGAAAGACATGGGACTTTTTGAAAAAGACTCAGTTTGTTATTTCTTCTATCGTTCGAGACTCTCCTATCCCCAATGCGAAGGTTTTTTACATAGATGGGTCCAGCGGGGGTAGGGGTGGGATAACTGGAGAAAACATGAATATAACTATAGATACCAAGTATAAGTCAGCACAGAAAGTTGAATTAGCAACGTTAATTTACCTATTAGAAAATGTATCTGACGCCATGAATGTTGTCTCTGATTCTTTGTATGTGGTAAATTTATGTCCTGTGATAGCCACGGCCTCTCTCAATGCTCATAGCCCAATTATACAGAATTTACTACAAACATTACAACAGCTTATTCAAAAACGAACTGAACCCATCTTCATCACGCATATTAGAGCCCACTCAGGTCTTCCAGGGCCAATGGCTCAAGGAAATAAAACTGCAGATTTGTTGGCAATGCCTATATTCAAGTCACCTACAGAAGAACATACAGCTTTACACACAAATGCTCGCCACTTAGATGTAAATTACCAAATTCCCTGGAGGCAAGCTAGAGAAATTATAGAAAGGTGCGACATATGTGCCCCATTAGCAAAAAAGACTCACATAGCAGGAGCAAACCCAAGAGGCTTACAGTCTAATGAACTGTGGCAAATGGATGTAACTCAAACAGATTTATTTCCAAAGAAACCTTATCTTCATGTGGTGGTGGACACTTATTCTCGATTTATTTGGGCAATCCCTATGTCTTCCCAAAAGTCTAAGGCAGTTTGCAGTTTTCTTTTACACTGCTTTTTAGTTATGGGTGTTCCGTATTCCATTAAAACTGATAATGGACCCGCCTATATCAGCAAAACTTTTGAATTCTTTTGTAAAGAATGGCAGATAAAACATCTGAAAGGAATCCCCTATAATTGCCAAGGACAGGCCATTGTGGAAAGAGCGCACAGGACGCTAAAAACTCAATTACAAAAGAATAGAAAAAGAGGTTTAGCACCTACTGAGCTGTTATCTTTGACTCTTCTTACACTAAATTACCTAAATTTACCCCAAGGGGAAAGTTACACTGCTGGGGAAAGACATTTTAAAGAAGATATTCAGAGACAAGAAACATCACATATACCTGTTTGGATCAAAGAGGATGAAAAATGGATCGCTGGATATCTTCTTCTGAGAGGAAGGGGATATGCATATGTTTGTACAAATGACAACCCCTCTAAGAAATTTTGGGTCCCTTTACGCCTCATCAGAAATCGAATTAGTACAAACCACCAGGATCAGGTTGCTGGGACTACAAGCCTGCCCCCACGTCAAATACAAAATGCCCAAAACACTGACAATTGTAACACTGCTGTGGCCTCTGAGAAAGTAAACAAGGGATTAACGTTTACACCCAATACCTTGAATAAGGCAGACAAGAGTAAGAAGCCCTTACATTCCAGAATGCAAATAGAGAAACAGAGACCTGCATTTACAGGATTACGAAATTTAGGGAACTCATGCTATATGAACTCAATATTACAATGCCTGTATAATATTTCAGACTTAACTCAGTATTTTTATCAAGATCATTATAAAAAAGACATTAACAAAGAAAATCCAAGTGGACATAAAGGTAAATTAGCAGAACAATTCGGTCATCTCATAAAAATCATGGGAGATGGATGTCATAGGAATGTCAATCCTGAACACTTCAAAGCAACAATTGGTTTACTTAATGACCAATTTGCCGGACACAACCAACAGGATCCTCACGAATTATTGATGTTCCTTTTAGAGGGACTACATCAAGATTTGCTTACTGAAAATTCAATAGCAGATAAAACTATACACCTGATAGACAATGAAAAACATGAACAATCTAGGCCTAAACACCAAAAGGCTCACAAATCTCTTATATATGACCTCTTTCAAGGACAGTTCAAATCTATACTACAGTGTCTCACATGTCACCAAAAGTCTGAAGTATATGAGACATTTGTTCAGTTGTCCCTGGCAATCAAGCCTACAGATAAATGTACGTTACAAGAATGCCTCGTTGAATTCTTTAAAGAAGAAGATTTGAAAGGTAACAATAGAATTCATTGTAACAGCTGCAACACTAAAAGGGACTTTTTGAAGAGGACATACTTGTGGAAATTACCTCCAGTATTAATTATTCATTTGAAACGTTTTGCTTTTGATGGCAAACAAATTAAAAAACTACTCACTTATGTGGATTTTCCTTTAGAAGACCTCAACTTAGCAGAATTCACTCAGGAAAAAACTTACAAAACTGAAAAATACATCTTATCATCAGTGTCTAACCATTTTGGTAAACTTCATTTTGGACACTGTACATCATACTGTAATATTGACTCAAGACAACACTGGATCAATTTTGATGACAAGAAAATCAAGAAAATTCCTACTGCATCGGTAAAATCCACAGCAGCATACATCCTGTTTTATACTTCTCAGAGATCTACTATAAATGCTTAATAATTATTTATTTTATTTGTTAGTTGTCATTAATGCTTTATGATTCATTTCACAGGTACTCCCGCTGAATAGGATTTATTATGATGAATCCCCATTGTAGTTGCTTGTATGATGTATTTATGTCTTAACACCACTATTGATCCAGGCTCACTTGAGAGAAAGCTTCCTCATCGTACTAAGGTATTATATAGCAATATATTGAGATATACTCATCTAACAACTTTCACTCTTTCACTCTAACGTCATTGTTTTATTTGCCTCAATTTAGGCTTCTAGATGGAGGTGAATTTAGGCTTCTAGATGGAGGTGAATTCATAATTTTGACATAACAGTACCTTTTAGGTGGACTCTCTTTACAGTGCTCATCATCTATGGTTACGATAGAATTACTTGTCTCTACTTGTATTATTGGTTTCCTTGGTCGTATTGTGCATGAAATTCTCTTGCAGAGTTACTCGACTATGCCTTAAAAATATATCTTTTGTTGTTGCTGTGAACTTGAAGATTTTCATCTAAACTGTTTGCCGGCTATTGTATTTTAAAGCGCTTTTTGTTGATTCAGCTGAATTTTTTTGTTTTTTTTTTTTGTTTTCGCTCTATTTGGGATCCTCCCAGCTAACATTTTTTGGTAAGTATGAGTGAGTGATGGCCATATTTGTGTGAAATATGTTTATGTATGTCTTGTGTGTTTGTATGTCTTACATGTTTTGTATATAGTTCTTTTTTCCTGACTTTATCTTCCCCAATTTATTCTTACTTATCCTTCCCTCTTTTTTCCGAGTCCCTAACAGTCTATTTTCAGGAATCCCTCCACATTTGCAAATCATCGTGTGCAAATCATCACCCACTATGACAAGCCTCCTGATCTCTGACTGAGAAAGACATCGTAAACTGTTGCAGTGCTGTATCCTGCTTCTTATTACAACTGCTTTCCCTGACTCATCAAGTTTCTTTGGTGGGACTTTTGGGAGTTCTGGACTCCCTATCTTTTCATAGTAGTTTTTGAACTTGGAAGAAATTTCAGCTCTTGTAGTTTTATAATTGTAATCCTGTAAAGTTATATTTGAGTCTACACTTTTGTTGATTACTGTAATTAATGTTTTTACATCTTAGTTGTGAATTCTCAAAATTGATATGGTATTTCATTAAGGTTTTACTTTTGTTGCTTTGGATTAGGGGTTAGATACTGTCATAAATAAGTTGCTAGATTGTAATCCTGGCTGGTATTTTGGCCTTTTGCATGGGTGCATCATTGGAAAAAATAGCAGGTGCAAAAGGAGGTTTTATCCATTTTGGATAGACCCTCAATTTTTTCATTTACACGGGGAAGTTCTCTGCCTTAAGCATTTTGTTTTGGTTTTGACCTTAAGCTCCCACCTAATAATCGGCCGTACATGGTTCTTCATTTTCGGACCTCTTATGAACTGCTGACTGGACTAGAACTCATCTTGGATTGAATTCAAGTACATATGGATCTTATTTACTTTGGCGCCCATTGTGCGGGTGTGTGTGTGTGCCTCTTCCTTCGAAATAGGGGCCTAATTCACTGCCTCCAAAGATGGGCTTTCTTCTGCTCAAACTGGACTGGAATGGAAAATGTGTGTCTTCTCACCTGCTACGCAGCCTTGTGAGCATCTCATCTAAGGATCTCTGTCTCCGAATTACTTTCGGGCTTTGTGATTGCCCCGGGAGCTCCCCATGGCCTATTAGGTCCTGAATATTGGAATTTCTTACTCGACTTCTGCTTTTCAAGGGATTACTTACTCGGAATTGATCATCTTGGATGCTGTAGATTTTATTCTACTCTGGAGCTTGTAGTTGATTCCTTTACATCTGTTTCTGGTTTTGAACACCCTGTGTTAGGCTAAAAAATTTTTTTTCTATACTTTTTCCCGTGATGCACTTATGCAAACAGCCACTCTTTTACAATTGCTTAGTTATTCTTTTTACAATTAAAAAAATATATATATTATTTATTTCTGTACATTATTATTGTTTATTGTTTCTTTACAAAAAAGGGGGAATTGTAGCATATGAAAAAGTTTCCATAAGATGATTCTTGGAATTGTATATAAAAGTGTTTCCTTAGGATTGTTCTGTGACTTTTGCCCCACCTAACCCTTCCAGGTGGGGCGCTGTGGAGTTGGCAATAAATAGCTTGAGGGACAGGAGTGAGGGGTGCTTCTGTGAAAAGCTGCTGGCTGCAGGAGGATTCTCTGGCTCTCCTTGCCCGATCTTTTAAACCCTATCGTTCTTGTCTGTGTGGATTATTACTTGCTGCGGATAAATATTACCAAGGTCTTCCCCCGAAAGGGGATAAGGGGATGGGAAGTAATTTCTCATTCTGGGGACTGTTCTTGGATTCACAAATACCCAGCCAAGATAACGGCGAAGATATCTTGCACTTTGTCCCTCAAGTCCCCAGATTGTAACACATTATAATATTTCTTTTTTTTTTCAAGAATCAAATCCTTAACTTTTTGCATTATAATATTTCTTAACAGCACACAAGGCAATCTAAAGCCATAAAACTTACATAACTCCTTAAACATTACAGGCATAGTATTTTTTACATTTCCATGTACATGCATATTAGCTTAAATTAACCTCAAATTTTAAGTGGTTTTTTTTAAGGATTAGAGTCAAAGGAGCACAGTAAAAACGGTGTTAGAGTGGCAATTGTTGTTTGCATAGGCCCACCAAAATATGAGGGGAATGGAAAGGAATAACCTTGGCCTAAATACAAAGAGACCCGACCCCTGAAGTTTCCTGGCATAAGACCAACTCTAGGCTCCAGGCAAACTAGTTTGTCCAATCCAAGACATTGTCTGTAGTGCCAACACACTTTTATTTTTCACACAGTCTCTGTTGTTGGTATCATGTTTCTGTATTAAATATCCTGGAATCTGCATATCCTACTTTGAAGTCAGGATGTGGAGTGTCCTCTCATTTCACCTCACCATTAAAGGGCAATGCAGAGAGCCCTGTCCTGTAAGCAGGTCGTTGTTGTTGTTAAGTCTTCTCAGTGTTAAGGGAAGTCTCTTTTGAGCAGGTCGATGTCTGAGCAGTTCCCACCCTTCCCCTAGCTCTAGGGTGGGAAGGGCACAGGGTTAGAGCGGGCAGATCCTGGCTTCCGGCTCTCTATTCATCCTCTCTTGAGCTGGAGGCTAGCTCTAGCCGCATGGGGTCTGGGGAGACCCCATGTGGAAGGCCTTCTCCCTAACTTGGGTGCACTGGGAGCCTTGATAGGCCCCCAGTCTTCCCCTCTTCTGCCCCCAGCCTCCAGGCCTTCTGGGATGGCAGCCCAGGCGGCCAGACAAGGTGAGTGTTGGGGGTCCCTCCTGGATGGGGTCCCAAGCTTTCCCTGCCCTTCCCAAGCTCTAGGGTGGGAAGGGTACAGGGTGGAGGGCGGGCAGATCCTGGCTTCCAGCTCTCTATCCATCCTCTCTTGAGCTGGAGGCTAGCTCTAGCCACATGGGGTTTGGGGAGACCCCATATGGAAGGCCTTCTCTCTAACTTGGGTGCGCTGGGAGCCTTGATAGGCACCCAGCCTTCCCCTCTTCTGCCCCCGGCCTCCAGGCCTTCTGGGGTGGCAGCCCAGGAGGCCAAAAATGGTGGGTCTTAACTTGGGGTATGCTGAGATTTGCTTGGTTGCGCTGTTTGTCACTGGCAATTTCTGACTAGTCCACATATGGAAAACCGCGTGGGGGCTAGTGCATGCGCACTGCATGTGTTAAGAGTATCCCTTATCTTTATGTTTGTTTTGCGTATCCAGAATATCTATTTTGTATTCTTCCCTTTCCCACACCCCTACAAAGCTCATTTTTACTCCTTAACTCTCTCACCCCCCCAAACATCACTAACCTACATTACTCTTTTTTTTAATTTTTTTTATTTTTAATTATGAGAACAAGGATGCAAAGAAAGAGGACAAGGTAAAGTTACAGTGGAAGGACAATCAACCATAACATAATTCTCAGAAGTCCCCTTGCTGATATCTTAACTTTGAAATTTCAGCCAAAGAACATTAAGATAAATAAGACAGAATCCATGTACAATTACTTTGTCCCTCAAGTCCCCAGATTGTAACACATTATAATATTTCTTAACAGCATACAAGGCAATCTAAAGCCATAAAACTTACATAACTCCTTAAACATTACAGGCATAGTATTTTTTTTACATTTCCATATACATGCATATTAGCTTAAGTTAACCTCAAATTTTAAGTGGGTTCTTTTTAAGGATTAGAGTCAACGGAGCACAGTAAAAATGGTGTCAGAGTGGCAATTGTTGTTTGCATAGGCCCATCAAAATATGAGGGACATGGAAAGAAATAACCTTGGCCTAAATACAAAGAGACCCGACCCCTGAAGTTTCCTGGCACAAGACCAACTCTCTAAGCTCCAGGCAAGCTAGATCGTCCAATCCAAGACATTGTCTGTAGTGCCAACACACTTTTATTTTTCACACAGTCTCTGTTGTTGGTATCATGTTTATGTATTAAAGATCCTGGAATCTGCATATCCTACATTGAAGTCAGAATGTGGAGTGTCCTCTCGTTTCACCTCACAATCAAAGGGCAATGCAGGGAGCCCCGTCCTGTAAGCAGGTCATTGTAGTTGTTAAGTCTTCTCAGTGTTAAGGAAGTCTCTTTTGAGCAGGCCGATGTCTGGGCAGTGTAGGGTCTTCCATGGTAGAGGATTACTTCCAGGTGATGTTATAGACAAGCCTGGATGTTTCGTGGACAGCTTCCCTGGTTCAGGGGTGAATGGAAAATGCCCTTTCTTCTGAGGTCTGTGCCAGGTCAATGTTCAGGGTGTAAGGTCCCCTTGCACTACAAGATTTGTGTGTTCCAATCTCTATTAGATAGGATCTTATTTGTATGTATAGTATTTTCCCATTTTAATGTACCTATGCAAAAAAGGAGCAATGCCACGTGATGTTATTGGCACATATGGGTGCCATAGGAACAATTTCAACAATTCCCATGATATGATTCAATCATAAGCATTAAACTGGGGGACTCTTTCACCAAAATTCCTTGTTAAACAGCTCAAAAAGAGAAGATAAAAAGTGGTTAGAATCGTCATTGTATAAGACAACATTTAGTAAGAATTATAGTTGTCAGAGAAAAAACACAAAATATTTTAAAGAAATACGTATCCATATTATGTGTCTTGAAACAGTTTGGGGTTGTTACACACAATGCACGGCTTTGGTCTGTGATTAGGATTGTACACTACTGAAGTTAAAAAGAGTAATGTAGGTTAGTGACGTTTGGGGGTGTTAGAGAGTTAAAGAGTAAAAAAGAGCTTTGTAGGGGTGTGTGAAAGGGCAGAATAAAAAATGAACATTCTAGATATGCAAAACATACTCTTTACATTACTCTTTTCAACTTTAGTACTGCACAATCCTAATCACAGACCAAAGCCATGCATTGTGTGTGACAACCCCAAACTGTTTCAAAAAACATAAAATGCCCACGTATTTCTTTAGAATATTTTGTGTTTTTTCTCTGACAGCTATAAGTCTTACTAAATGTTCTCTTATACAGTGACAATTCTAACCACTTTTTATCTTCTCTTTATGAGCTGTTCAACAAGGAATTTTGTTGAAGGAGTCCCCCAGTTTAATGCTTATGATTGAACCATGTCATGGGGATTGTTGGACTTGTTCTTATGGCCCCCATATGTGCTAATAATGCCACATGCCATTGCTCCTTTTTTGCATAGGCACATTAAAATGGGAAAATACTATACATACAAATAAGATCCTATCTAATAGAGATTGGAACACACAAATCTTGTAGTGCAAAGGGACCTTACACCCTGAACATTGACATAACGACCTGGCACAGGCCTCAGAAGAAAGGGCATTTTCCATTCACCCCTGAACCAAGGAAGCCATACACAAAACATCCAGGTTTGTCTATAACATCACCTGGAAGCAATCCTCTACCACATAAGACAATATTTTTAAATACCACTATTATTGTGTTGTTTTGATGTATTCTTTCAGATTTGTTAACAATTGTGTATATTTGTGTTCTTTTGTGCAAACAGGGTTCTCCTGTCTCTTTCCTCATGGAATAGGAAGAGGAAGGTATAAAAATCCCAAAGCCCATCCCCAAATTCCTTACACAAGGAAGCAGTGCAGAAGGCAGTAAAACATGCCAATGAGGAACAAGAGCCACAACACAAAATTGGGAATGCAACCAGAAGGGCATTAAAGCTGGAGAAGGACTGCATTGGGGGCAGAACTGCCTCCCCAGCCACTGATTCAGTGGGGAGAGCATTGCCCTGATGGAGCAGGTGCATCAAGGAGATGAGAATGGAGAGCAGGCAAGGACAAGAGAAAATGAGGACAATAAGAGAAACCAGGTGTCCTGAGATCATGCTTGGGTGTATGACAAAGGGCAAACTCCTTCATTACATCAGAGTGCAAGGTAAATACAAGGAGTACATCCTGAAGAGACCCATGAGCAGCACACCACGTGTGGCCTTTCCCCCATGGTTCTCTTACCATGTTGAGGCTCATTCGCTGTGCCCTCTCATCAGGCCCAGGAGAATTGGAGAAATCCAGTAGGGCTCCATACATCCTCCCCAAACGTGTCCATTTTAGGAATTAGAACCGGCTTTCCAATGAAGGGTTTGTCTAAACAGAGGTGCCAGTGCTGAGTGGTCCATCTGACAGGTTACAATATAATTCAACATAGCATATAACAGACCAGAAAAGATACAAGAGCTTGGTTTCTTTAGGTTGTCCACCAAGCAGGTGGTCAAGATATGCTACTGCCCATCTTGTCTTAACTCAGTGACAAAGGTCAAATTCAACCAAGAAACAGGAAACACACCAGGTAGTTTTCCCCATATCAGGCTGAGCAGAACATTGGCATGTAGGGAACCAGTGATTCCTCTGGATGCAATAGTGGCCCCCCTTCCTGGAAAGCCATACAGGGAAAGACTTATTCCTTGGGCCTCTGGCAGTTCTGGACAGCAGGGGTGCCCTGGTTACCTCCTCAGCTGTTCTTCTTGCATCTCTTGCCAAGGATGCAATCATTTTCTCTTTCATACTTCCTCATCTGCAGAAAAGCAAGGCATTATAATGTTTCTCATCTCTTTAACATTCTATTAACAAAGTTCTTTTCTAATTGTTCCTAGAAAAGGACAGTGACGTTACAGGGAGTACAATCCCAATGACTATCAAATAACTTGGGCTCAAAATTGGATGGGGAGTGGAGAGGTATTTATGTAATTTAACTTGCATTTTCTCCTTCCAAATTCTGGGGCAAATCCATGGTGTATGCTGTAGAGAAGTGAGCATGTGAGTCCTTGGAGATGGGGGTAGTGTTGGGGGGCACATCCTGCTATCTAGATCTTGGTTAGAGTCATTTTCAGAGCTGGCCTCAATCTTACCTCTGGAATCTGAGCTAAGCAGAGGACAAGTCAGGGAACTAAACATCACCTCCCAAAGTTTTGTTGGTATGAAATGCTTTCTCTCAGTAAAAAAAAAAACATAAAATCTGAATGCATCAAGAGCCCAATATAGTCTGTGGCACTCGCAATACCCATGACAGTCATGTTTATGGGATAGAATCTACTCTGCAGTTCACTTAAGTGTATCAGTTTTAAATTCACTCAGAAAGCCTACCTGATTCTATGGAATGAGAATGTGAGGGCAAGAAATTGAATGAAAATGCCCAAATTCCTTGAGTGTAAAGAAGATAGGAATAAATTCAACTAAATTTTCATCCAGTGGATGGAGTGATAGAATGTTAGGGAGGTTGCAAGGACCTGCCTCAAATCCTGTGCACAACATAGTGTCCCAAAGTCTCACCTAGTGAAATCTCTGAGCACAGGTTGGTGTGGGCGCCAAACAAAATAGCTGTCAGGTGAAGTGGTAATGCTTTGGGTACAATGAAGTCCAAAGATGGGCCATAGCAGCATGTAAGGTAGCCAATTTCCCAAGCATCCCAACAGGGCATGGTAACACATGAAAAAAAGAAAAGATGAAACTCTAGGACCTAGTGGATTTGGGAAATTGGTCCAAGGATTGGCTCTAGTCTACAGTCTATAGTCCTGGTTCTTCCCTTTTTGATTTCATGGAGAAGACCTTAATTAAAATTACCCAGTGTTTTGGAGCCCTAAGCCCAACGAGTCTGGGTTGAGGGAGGGGAGGCTGATATGGTCCAGTAGAGGCGATCCTTGAGAGTCACCAGCCTAGTGCCCAGGGAGTACTGGGTGAGGGTAGAGGCAATTGATGAAGGGCCAGTAGAAGACTCAGACAGGAGCCATAGATGCCAAGGGACACTGGGGGCACTGGCCACACATACTAACCCCTTGGGGCCATGACAGCACCTTAAGCTTGTACAGCCATCCCAATAATTTATTTGTTACTATTATTTTTGATTCTAGCCAGTTGCTTTTGTTGCTTTTCTTCCAGGAGCTCCAAGAGGGAGGAGGGTTGGGAGGGAGATTGGAGATGAATGTTGTCCAATAAGTGGGTGTCTACCAGGATACACCCCAAAGAACAACATTACCCCAGAGACAGAATAATACAATTTATATGTGAGCTCATGGGCGGAGCTCAGTGTCTCCAACCTCATTGGCTAGTGACAAATCCAGAGCCCTGCGCAGCTGAGCCCTGAACCCCACCCCCATGTCAGTGGGATGATGACATCACAATGGGGACTGAGCCCCTGCCTGTGTGACACATGTCTGGGTAGGCATGAAATGCTCTCCAGCCACCATTCTCTCCCCAACATGGGGATTTGGAATGCTAATGCCCAGTGTGGAGGAGAGGAGAGTCCCCAGAGGGAAAGCACTTCTTTTCCTGAATAGACCATTCCAGGCTTTCCTCAGTGCTGGACAGTAACCAACTTAGAATAAGAATAAAATATGCTCAACCAGGGTATTTTTTTTCTTTTCTTTAAATCATTGATCATGGGCCTCCTGGCTGCACATAGCAATCAAATAGTAAACTACATGGTGCTAGGGACCAAACTAGCTACATGAAGAAAAAGAAACTTAATCTTTGTTACCTCTGCAGCCCAACAAGGAGACTTTTTGCTTCCTCACTTAAGTATTGATAGAATGTATTCATTTGGGGGTATATAGAAACAAACTGTGGGTGAACCATGCATTTCACATATAAGGATTAATTAAAGTTTAGAAGTCACTTCTCTCCTCAGTCCATGACTTTCTCCTTCCCAGGAATCAAGTCCAGGAAACAAGTCCTTGTACCCCATCATTGTAGGTCTTTCTCCTCCAGATTTTTTTTTTCATTTTTATTGTGAACATTTGATAACTATTATAAAGAATACTTACTGTTAGGAGAGAAGGGAGGGAAGAAGGGAAAGAGGGACAGAGAAAAGAGGGAGGGGAAGGGAGAGAGGGAAGAAAGGGTGGGAAGGAAAAAAGGAAGAGAGGAAGGAAGGAAAGAGGGAGGGAAGGAAGGAAGGAGGGAGGGGAGAGAGGGAAGGAAGAAAGTAAGAGAGGAAGGAAAAAGGGAGGGGAAAAAGGAAGGAGAGAAGGGAGGAAGGAGGGAGGGAGAGAAGAAAGGAAGGAGGAAGGGATGGAAAAAGAGAGGGAGGGAAGGAAGGAGTTTGAGCACTGCTGTGTGAGAAGCCACAAAAGACATGGTCTGCCTGAGTAGTTCCAAGAGCTCTATATTAGTGAAGGTTGTGTAGTGACAAAGAAATCTTTATTTTAGGGGCCAGAGTGACAATATAATGGGTAAGCTATTTGCATTACATGAAGCCAACCAAAACTTGATCCCCAGCATCCCATATATCCTCCTGTAAACTTCTTGGATTAATTCTTGAGTAAAGAGCCAGAAGTAAGCCATGAGCATCAGCTCTCCTCAAATCTTTATTTTAATATTTAAATTTATTTCCCTTCCCTTTGTTGCTGTTAGGAGGATTTACTTGGCATCACATACGCTTGGCTATAATTCATATTTGCCTGCAGTTCTCACCAGGGGTCACACTGTTTTGGTTGTGGTATTTGTGCACACTCACCACAGATAATTCTCTTCATTTGTAGTGCTGTACACACTGAATTGTAGTCTTCCAGAAACCACATATTATACTTTTGTGCCACTGGTTCCTGATAGCAGAGCTGCAGAGTCTATGCTAAGTGAATATGGGCTAAGGAAATGTGTCCCCAGAATCTCAGGCTTGTAACGTAGGCACCTTTAGAAACTGAACAATGTCCTGGGCTTCCTACAATTCATTTAAAATTTTAAATATTTTTTCCTGCGGCTTTGTCTGCCCCCGCCCGCCTGCCTGCGACACCACTGCCACCGCCAGATGCCCACCTTGCCCGTCCGCCCGCCTGCCCTCCCCAATTTTAAATATTTTTATAGGACTGTGAAGATTCTTAGAGCAAGGTTGGATGAGAAATAAGATATTGTACTATATCTACCCTTATTCTTTTTTTTTTTTAACAACATGCCTTATTTTATAAGCCTGATTGGTAGAAAGAAAAAATAAACTTCAACCCACAAATATTCAAGCCATAAATTGTTGGCCAAAGAAGCCACAATCTCTTAAAAGGAAAAAAGAGAAGAGAGAGGAAGGTAAAAGAGGGAAGGAAAAGACCTACCATGGAACCAGGTAGCAGGAATGCAGAGGAAGGTCAGGAGAAAGAGTGGGAGGGTAATTGAAGACATCAGGGGGAGGAAATGTGCACTGCTGAAGAATTTTGTACATTGTATGATGAGAACTTAATCATGAACGACTTTATAACTGCATCTTTTATTTATATATTTATATTATATTTTTACTTTATAATTATAATTATAATTTATATTAGTATTTATACTTATAATATATTATACATATATTTTAATGACCCAGGGGCTGAGTTATAGTACAGTTGGTAGGGCCCTTGTTTTCCATGGACCTAGGCTTAATTCTTGGCATCCCATTTAGTCTCCTAAACTCAACAAGAGTGATTCCTGAGTGCAGAACCAGGAGAAATCACTGAGCACAACAGGGTATGGCTTCAAACCAAAGAAACAGTTGGCCAGGAAAATGGTTCTTCCTAGTTCTGAGAAAAAGAGTGACAGCAAAATCTAACAGTTTTAGACATGTCATAAATTGTGCTAATTCTTTAATGTGTATTTTATCCACAGGAGAGGGGTGTTTGTAATTACACAAACTATTGGTAGCCTACTATACTCTGATTAGACAGCCTTCTATAGTTATAGGTGAGAGCCTACTATACTTATGAAAGAGAGAGATAGATTGATTGGTGATAGGTGGCTAGTTACGTAGGTATGTTGATAGGTAGATTAGAGAGATAGATGATAGATAGGTGATAGATAGATGATAGATTGATAGATAGATATGATAGATAGAGATAAATTGATCGATGAATTGGTTGGTTGGTTCTAGAATCTAGAACTAGAATCTAGAGAATGTCATTGGGAGCAGGAGCAGCAGGTTGCTGTTCAATGGTATGTTGGGTTGGGCTAGTCTCTTGTATTGGCTTTCTAGAATTAGATTACCCCAGAAATTCCCAGATGGCAATCTCACATGTTTTTAATACTTTTAGTAGAAATCCTAGGATGGATTCCTGCCATGTGCATTTATTTCATTGAGTTTTGTCACTATGCCCCACCACTGCCTTCTGGCCTTGAGTGAAAAAACTCAATGAAATAAATGTTTCGTCTAGAACACTACACCCAGCAAAACTCACTTTCAGGTTTGAAGGAAGTATACATAGCTTCACAGATAAACAACAGCTCAGAAATTTTACAGACTCAAAACCAGTCTTAAAAAAAAAACTAAAAGGTCTAATTTAAGACAAGACTGACCAACAGAGACACCAAACTTCTACACAAAGATGGCACTAAATCCCATGACAATTATCTCTCTCAGTGTCAATGGACTAAATACACCCGTTAAGAGACACAGAGTGGCAAGATGAATCAAAAAACTGAATCCAACCTTCTGCTGCCTACAAGAAACACACCTGAATATTCAGAACAAACAGACTCAAAATCAAAGGCTAGAGGAAAATCATCCAAACAAACAATACCCTTAAAAAAGCTGGAGTGGGGGGCCCGGAGATATAGCACAGCGGCATTTGCCTTGCAAGCAGCCGATCCAGGACCAAAGGTGGTTGGTTCGAATCCCGGTGTCCCATATGGTCCCCCGTGCCTGCCAGGAGCTATTTCTGAGCAGACAGCCAGGAGTAACCCCTGAGCACTGCTGGGTGTGGCCCAAAAACCAAAAAAAAAAAAAAAAAAAAAAAAGCTGGAGTGGCCATACTAATATCAGATGACAGACTTTATACTCAAAAAAGTTGTAAGGGACAAAGATAAACATTTTGTAATAATCAAAAGATATGTACAGCAGGAAGAAATCACTCTTCTAAACATATATGCACCCAAATAGAAATCAGCAAAGTATTTAATACAATTGTTGACAAATAAAAAAAAAAGGTCATAAAAATTAACACAATAATTGTGGGAGATCTCAACACAGCCCTGTCAAACTTCATAGGTCAACCAGATTGAAACTCAACAAAAATATACTCGAACTGAAAAGAAAAAAGGAATAAAGAGGCCTAGTAGATATATATATATATATATAGGCCACTCCATCCTCCAAAACCTAGATACACATTCTTTTCCAACGTACATGGGTCATTCTCCAGGATAGACCACATGCTGGACATAAAACATACCTCCATAATATCAAGAGGATAGAAATTTTGCAGGCTACCTTTGCTGACAACAAGGCTCTGAAGTTAGATGTGAACTACAAAGGGACACAGAAGAAAAAATTTAACACCTGGAAATTAAACAGTCTACTACTGAACAACCAGTGGGCTGAGATGAAATCAAAGAGGAAATCAAAACTTTCCTGGAAACAAATGACAATGAAAACACAAACAATCAGAACCTATGGGACACAGCAAAGTGGTATTGAGCAGAAAATTTATAGCTTTGCAAGCACATATCAGGAAGGAAGGAGTATGCCTAAATAGCTTAATGCCGCAGCTTATAGAATTGGAAACCAAAAATAGGGAGACAAAAGGAAATAACAAAGCTCAGAGCAGAAATCAATGAAGTGGAAGCACAAAAAAAAAAAAAAAAGAAAAAAGAAAAAGAAAAAAAAAGAAAAAAAACTGAAAGATCAATGAAAGCAGAAGTTGGTTCTTTGAAAAAATAAACAAGATTATAGACCATTGGCAAAACTCACAAAGAAAGATAGGGAATGAAACTTGATAACCCATATTAGAAATTAAAAGAGGAAGATCACTACAGATACTGCAGAGATTCAAATTATATTCAGAGACTACTTTGAGAAAATCTATGCCACTAAATATGAGAACCTTGAAGAAATGTATAAATTCTTGAAATCTTATAACCTTCCAAGGTTGAATAAAGAGGATGTAACATATCTAAACACACCCATCAATATTGAGGAAATTAAAACCATAATCAAAACTTTAGCCAAAAACAAAAGCCCAGGCTCGGATGGATTCAAGAATGAATTCTTTCAAACATTTCAAGAGGAACTACTACCAATCCTGGCCATACTCTTTTATAAAATTGAAAAAAACAGGAACACTTCCAAATAGCTTTTATAAAGCCAACATCATCTTGACACCACAACCAGATAATGAAATTTAGAGATGAGTATCCCTGATGAACGCAGAAGCAAAGATCCTCAACAAAATCCTGGCAAACAAGATTCAATGCCTCATCAAGAAGATCATTCACTATGATCAAGTAGGTATCATCCCAGGAATGCAAGAATGATATAACATATGTAAATCTATCAACATACACTACATCAACAACAAGAAAAATAAAAATAATGTGATCATATCAATAGATGCAGAGAAAACATTTGATAAGGTCCAACACCCATTTTTAATAAAAACTCTCAGCAAGATGGGAATGAAAGAAACCTTTATCAATATAGTCAAGGCCATTTACCACAAGCCAATGGCAAATACTATCCTCAATGAAGAAAAACTAAAAGCCTCTCCTCTAAATTTTGGTATAAAACAAGGCTGTCCTCTCTCACCATTCCTATTGAACATAGTACTGGAAGTACTTGCTATAACAATTAGGCAAGAAAAAGGAATCAAGGGAATCCAGACAGGAAAGGAAGATGTTTGCAGATGGCATAATACTCTACTTAGAAAACCCTAAAGACTCCACCAAAAAGCTTCTAGAAACAATAGATTCATATAGCAAAGTGGCAGGCTAAAAATTAACACAAAAAATCAATGACCTTTTTATACACCAATAATAATAGGGAAGAAATTGACATTAAGAAAATAAGGGCCCGGAGAGATAGCACAGCGGTGTTTGCCTTGCAAGCAGCCGATCCAGGACCAAAGGTGGTTGGCTTGAATCCCGGTGTCCCATATGGTCCCCCGTGCCTGCCAGGAGCTATTTCTGAGCAGACAGCCAGGAGTAACCCCTGAGCACGGCCGGGTGTGGCCCAAAAACCAAAAAAAAAGGGGGGGGGGGCAGAGAGATAGCACAGTGGCATTTGCCTTGCAAGCAGCCGATCTAGGACCAAAGGCGGTTGGTTCGAATCCCGGTGTCCCATATGGTCCCTCGTGCCTGCCAGGAGCTATTTCTGAGCAGACAGCCAGGAATGACCCCTGAGCACCACCGGGTGTGGCCCAAAAACCAAAAAAAAAAAAGGAAAAGAAAAAGAAAATAACCCCATTCACATTAATGCCACACAAACTCAAATATCTTGGAGTCAACTTGACTAAAGACATGAAGCATCTATACAAAGAAAACTATAAAAACCCTGCTCCAAGAAATAAGAAAGAATACATAAAATAAAACACATACCCTGCTCATGGATTGGCAGGTTTAACATCATTAAAATAGCAATACTCCCCAAAGCATTGTACAGATTTAATGCGATTCCTCTAAAGATACCCATGACATTCTTCAAAAAAGTGGATCAAACACTTCTGAAATTTATTTGGATCAATAAACACCTTCCAATAGCTAAAGCAATCCTTGGGAAAAGGAACATAGGAGGCATTACTTTCCCCAATTTTAAGCTGTATTTCAAAGCAATAGTTATCAAAACAGCATGGTATTGGAATTTAGACAGACCCTCAGATCAGTGGAATAGGCTGGGGTACTCGGAGTATGTTCCCCAGACATAGAATTACCAAGTTTATTTTATAAAGGAGCAAAAATTTCTAAATGGAACAAGAAAATCCTCTTCAACAAGTGGTGTTGGCACAACTGGTTAGCCACTTGCAAAAAAGTGAACTCAGACCCACAGCTAGTACCGTGTATGAAGGTTAAAACAAATGAATTAAAGACCTTGATATCAGACCTGAAACCATATGTTGTATGGTAAACCACTCCATGAAATTGAGACTAAAGTCATCTTTAAGGAGGAAACAGCACTCTCCAAACAAGTGGAAGCAGAGATAAACAGATGAGG
This sequence comes from Suncus etruscus, assembly GCF_024139225.1. Lineage (NCBI taxonomy): Eukaryota > Metazoa > Chordata > Mammalia > Eulipotyphla > Soricidae > Suncus > Suncus etruscus. The sequence goes on along the minus strand of NC_064857.1, from coordinate 111,708,104 downwards.
CTATATTAAGCTGAGAAGCTTCTGCACCTCAAGGGAAATAGTTCCCAGAACACAAGCGCCACCCACTAAGTGGGAGAAACTATTCACCCAATACTCATCAGACAAGGGACTAATATCTAAAATATACAAGAAACTGACAGAACTTTACAATAAAAAATCATCTAATCTCATCAAAAATTGGGAGAAAAAATGAACAGACACTTTGTAAAAGAAGAAATACAAATGCCAAAAGGCACATGAAATGATGCTCCACATCACTCATCATCAGGAAGATGCAAAACAAAACAACTATGAGGTACCATCTCACACCACAGAGATTGGCACACATCACAAAGAATGAGAACAAGTAGTGCTGGCGGGGATGTGGAGAGAAAGGAACTCTTTTTCACTGCTGGTGGGATTGCCATCTAGTCCAACCTTTATGGAAAGCGATATGGAGATTCCTCCATAAACTGGAAATTGAGCTCCCATATGATCCAGCTATACCACTCCTAGGGATATACCCTAGGAACACAAAAATACAATACAAAAATCCCTCACTTATACATATATCATTGCAGCACTATTTACCATAGCAAGACTTGGAAACAACCAAGATGCCCTTCAACAGATGAATGGCTAAAGAAACTGTAGTACATATACACAATGGAATATTATGGAGCCATCAGGAGAGATGAAATCATGAAATTTTCCTATATATGGATGTACATGGAATCTATTATGCTGAGTAAAATAAGTCAGAGAGAGAGAGAAAGATGCAGAATGGTCTCACTCAACTATGGCTTTTAAGAAAAATGAAAGACATTCTTGCAATAATTTTCAAAAATCCCTTCCTCACACATATATTCATTGCAGAGATATTTACAATAGCCAGACTCTGGAAACAACCAATATGCCCTTCAACAGATGAATGGCTTAGAGAAACTGTAGTATATATACACTGTCAGGAGAGATGAAGCCATAAAATTTTCCTATACATGTATGGACATGGGAACTATTATGCTGAGTGAAATAAGTCAGAGGGATAGACACAGAATGGTCTATGGATTTTAAGAAAAATTAAAGACATTATTGTAATAAAACCAGAGACTAAAGTGATGAGGGCTGGAATAACCCACTCACAATATGAAACTCACTATAAAGGGTGGTATTTTGAGTGGTAATTTGGGGATGAGTTATTGATTTAAAGTAACTTAAAATACTATTTAAAATTATTAAAATTAAAGTAATTTAAAATTGTTAAAATTTAAAATTTTTTAAATATAGTTTCTTCCTTATATACACAGCAGGTTCACCACCAAATACCTATTCACACTAAAACAGCTAATAAGTAGGGCTTGTGGGCCGGAGAGATAGCATGGAGGTAAGGTGTTTGCCTTTCATGCAGGAGGTCATCGGTTCGAATCCCGGCGTCCCATATGGTCCCCCGTGCCTGCCAGGAGCAATTTCTGAGCCTGGAGCCAGGAATAACCCCTGAGCACTGCCGGGTGTGACCCAAAAAAAAAAAAAAAAAAAAAAAAAAAGTAGGGCTTGTAAAAAAAAATAGCACTTGTAACAAAGATATAACATGAATGTTTCACTGGCATCACTTTATCTCAGTATCTTTCATATCTGTTCTTCTCATCCCCAATCTTACTTTTCTCTGGTAATCAATGTATAATGTATTTTTCACAGAATCTAAGGGATACATTTCTATATTTAATAGGAAATTTGACATTTTTCTTGTAAATAATAACAAGGGCATGATATAGCTGGTCCTAGCACACTCAGTTTTTATGAAAATTTAAGCCAGTGTAAAGAAGATATAAAATAATTTAATATTTGGGGGGGCTTTTGTGAGGAGTTCCTCTTACAAGAGGTTGTGTGTAAAGCAAGGTACCTATCGAGTAAAGCAAGAAAACCCCTGATACAGGGTTTGTTTTCAAGCAAGGAAACTATTGATAGTCCTGCAAAAGGAAATTATGTGTTTTAAGCTATGCATTACAACCTAAACCATTATCTTAGAATACATCCCACTGGGCCGGTGATATGTCTCAGTGGTAAGACTCAATGCCTTCTGTGTATGACCCTTGGCACTTCAAAATAAAAATACAGAATGAATTCTATTTACCATTTTTTTAATATTGATTAGGAAATTCTAGCTACACACTTTGAACAGACTGTGGCAAAGCCAAGATCCTTGTGCATTCCTCTCTCTGTAGTGCCTGCTGTATGGTAACTTCCAATAGACCCTTCTCTGTTCTGCTTTTACAAGCACAGCACAGAAGTATGTGCACACCTCAAAAGAGAAATAACCAAAGTGGCAAAAATATAACAGATTATCTAGACTGCTATTTTAAATCTTAATCAAATAAACTTCTTATTTCTCTTAGTATTGATAAAATATGAACCACTATTTGGAATGATAAAGTGGACTTCACATTTTCCCTTGTATATTTAAAAATTCCTATAGAGTAGACAGTAGTGTTGGGCAAGTTGGCTCTGTTACCCCTTTGGGAAATGGAGAATGTAAATTATAACTCTTTCTTCACTGCTAAAAGTGCCTTATATGTGTCCAAAGGGAAGATAAAAAGCCCAGGATATTTCACAACATTTTTCTTGCCCCTATGAATTTAGCTAAGTTTGTCACAAGCAGATATAAGAGGGCAGTGGAAGTCATACACACACACACACACACACACATACACACAAACACAGACATACACAGAGTCACCATTAGATTTTTCCAGATGAAGGATTACACATTTCCTAATAAACTACATTGTATCTAAGGCACTATGAATTATAAACTCCATTGTTAAGCTATGACATCTGTAGGTTATAAAATGTATCCTGATTTCAGAGATACTAAAATATTAATTAAACAAGGCTGTTTTATTTTAAGTCTCATCTAGAACAGTTTTCACATTATGGCACCTTCTTTAAGCAGTTAGCTGAAACTTTCACAGGACACAGTAAGGCATAGTCCCCAAATAACTAACAAATTGGTATTAAAAAGAGCACTGAACTTGGGGTTAGGAGATATAAATTCTGAAACCAACCCCACAATTTATTGCCTATACCAATTGAGTCCAGATTATGACCAACCTGTGTTTTAGTTTTCTTATCTGTAAATGAGAGAGAAGATACTGAATGCCTTAGTCAGTACAGATTGCTATAACTAATAGACATAGACTGGCTTACAAACAAGAGAAATGTACTTTTCAAAAATAGAAGGCTAGAAGTCAGAAATCAATGCAGTGTAGTTGGGATCTGGTAAAGGTCCTTCTCCTGGTTCTAGATTATTAACTTCATTAACGTATTATATCTTCATTTTGAGGACCTGGGGTCCCTGACAAATAAAAGCACTGATCCCTTTTTGCAATGACTTTTGATTTAATAGTAACCTAAAACAAACACTATAAGAATAAATTACAAATTCAGATTGTTTCTAGTCCCATTGGCCAAGCAACCAGAAGCAAAGATAAATTAGACTGAATCAGATTAGAAAGTTTCTGCAATATAAAATGATGACCAAAATTAAGACACCCCACAGATACCAGACTTGGAGAAACTATTAACTCATCTGAGAAAGAATTAAGATATATAAAGCATGGTAAAACTTAAAAACAATAACAAAGACAAGCAATCCCATCTAAAATGGGCTGGGAAAAGATGAACAGAAACTTTCTCAAAGAAGACAGATACCAAAAGATACATGAAAAAATCCTCTTTATTATTTACCATTAAGGAATGCACATCAAAACAAGATATTAACTCACACCAGTGACACAGGCACACATCATGAAGAATAAAAACAATCAGTGCAGGTGTGGATGTGGGCAGAGGGAGGGAGTAACACTTGTTCCATGCTGGTGAGAATGTTAGCTAGTTCAATCCTCTTGGAAAAATATGGATACTTAAAAAAATGGATAGCTGGTATTCCATAGGACAGAAATTCTTGGCATCTATCCCGAGAGTCCAAATTCTCTATCCAGAATAGATACCAGTGCCCCTATGCTCATTGCAGCACTGTTTACAATAGTCAAAATCTGATAAGCTATGTCCAAGAACAGAAACTAGATACAACTTATATAAATATACAAACACACACATATATATAAATGGGATACTACTCAACTAAAGAAAAGTAGAAATAGTGAAATTTGTTACTGCATAGATACTAAAGACAATCAGAAGGAGGGGGGGAGAAAGAATGGTCTCTCAGAGCTGAGCTAACTGGGGTGGTGGAAATGGGGCAGTGGGTGGGGAGGGGATGAATAAAACTGAGCAATGGTGAAAGGAAGTAGACACTCTGGTGGAAGTCATAGATTTGGAAGATTGTGTGCATGAAACCCTGTCACTGACAGTATTGTAAATAGCAGTGCTTAAATGTTTTTGTAATTATGTTCTTAATCCAAATCTGTCATGTTTTAGTGATCATGAATGTTTGTTGAACCCAAATCCAAATGTCAGTGCTGGACACCATAAAGGCTACAAATACAAAGTAAACTTTTGAAAAGTTAGCATTTGGGACTTACTGAGCATTTCTCAGCATGGCTTCTACTCAATCTATCCACATGCTATAAAGAGGAGGCCTTTGAACTTGAATGTGCAGGAGAATCACTGAGAGGGACATAATCAAACAGTAACTGAAATTTACCCCTCAGTTTCTGAATCAATATTCTGTAGCAAGGCTACTCCAGCAGAACCACACACAGGGGTTTCCCTGCCTTCTGTGCCATTTCTCGGGTCTTCTCCAGTCCCTTCAAACAACCCTCTTCTTCCCAAACTGTATGAATGTATGAAGATATTTAAGCTTATATCAGATATTACCAACAGACTAGAGCTTGAACTCCCTTCTCCTAGAAAATTTAGAGCACAAAATTTAGTTTAACAAAAGAATGAATTTGTTTGCAAGATTTTTATCATATGTAGATAACTTCACTTGTTTAGGAAAATAACCTCTAAAGCAGATATTCCTCTATTTTACACAATCAGTTCAATACATTGCATCCTTAAATACTTTGAAACTCCAGCAATCCAAAGGATCAAATGCAAAGAACAGTGGGAAACTAAGGAAGGTATCTGCAGTTTGGGACATGGAGAGAAATTCCAGCAAATTTCCAGTCTACCAAAAACCCTGAATATTATAGATGAGGATTTTAATTAATTTTAATTAAAATTAAAGCTTGGGGCCGGAGATATAGCACAGAGATAAGGCGTTTGCCTTGCATGTGGAAGGACCGTGGTTCGAATTCTGGCGTCCCTTATGTCCTCAGTGTCTGCCAGGGGAGGTTTCTGAGTGTAGAGCCAGGAGTAACCACTGATTGCTGTCGGGTGTGACCCAAAAACCAAAAATAAATAAATAAATAAATAAATAAAAATTAAAGGTTTAGTAACAGAAATCAGAAATCAAAGAGACACTGGCCTGTAACATTAAGCTATCCTTAGATAAACAATTAAATCAAGTCAAAGAAGAACTCTTTCAGAAGATGAGAGAATCCATACAAATGAAACTGAAGGAACTAAAAAACATGTTATCAAGCCACAATAGCAAAATTACACAGTGAAGAACAGTTTAGACAAACTTAAAGACAAATGATAAAGCATTGATAAAGAAGTCAAAACAGAAAGGAAAAAACAAAATGATGGGAGAAAATATAAGGTACTAACTAAACAATGACAATAGAAATAATCTCCATTTACCTTGCATTTGCCTTGCATGCAGAAGGATGGTGGTTCAAATCCCGGTATCCCATATGGTCCCCCGAGCCTGCCAGGAGTGTTTTCTGAGCGTAGAGCACCTGAGTGCTGCCGGGTGTGATTCAAAAACCAATAATAATAATATTAATAATAATCTCCAAATTATTGGTATCCCAGAAGGGAGAAAAGGGAAAAGGAGAAGAACAAATAGAAAGATAATAGTAAAAAATATCCCCACTATCAGGAAAGAGGCTGCTCTATAAATCCAAGCGGATTACCAAATAAAAGTGACCCTAACATAACATCAAGACATATGGTAATCTGCTCTTCTCTGGTCTCCTGAAGCTCTCCTGAGAGGACCAGGAAGGGCCCCAAAAAACTGTATTCTGGAGCCGCTCAGGCTGAAATCCCAAGAGAAATGAAGTGAGTAGAAACCGGCTATTAAGGACACCAGGCAGAGAGGTGACTCCTTTGTCTGTGAAGGGGTCATCCTGCTTTGAGATTGGCAACTGGAAGAAGCTGAGGGAACCTGTTGGCTTTGTGTCTTTCTCTTCTCTGGACTCCTGAAGCTCTCCTAAGAGGACCAGGAAGAGCCAAAAAAAAAAAAAAAAAAAAACTGTCTCCTAGAGGCCCCAGAAGAGCACAGCAGCTCAGCTTTGCTTCACAGCTGTGTTCTCTTTTAAACCAATGAACCCCACCACAACACGCAGAAAAAAGTCACACTACAAGCATGACAATGGGGAAAGCTCACAGGCAAACACCATGCACAGAGAATAAAGATGATAGCTCTGATGACCCAAAAATTAACAACCATCTGATTAACCTCTCAGATAAGGAGTTTAGAATAGAAATATGGATTATCTTCATGGAAATCAAAGAAAACATAGCTCTACCTGAGCAGAACACAAAGACAGAAATCAGAAAACTCCCAAACTAAAATAACAGATCTGAAAATACGGTAGCTGAACTGAAAAACTCAATGAACAGTCTCTCCAACATGGTAACAACAGCCGAGAACAAAATCAGTGAACTTGAAGATGTAATGCAAAACAACTCCATACAGTAGAAGAGACTGGAAAAGAAACTTAAGGCAAATGATCAGACAATGGAAAAAGTACTCAAGTAATGTGAACAAATGAAAATAGAAGTCTTTGACAAACTCAACAGAAATAATATAAGAATCATTGGAGTCCCAGAGGCCCAGGAAGGGTATCCCCAGGAAGAAGTAGGTTTCATTCCAGGAATGCAAGAATGGTTTAACATCCATAAATCTATCAGCTTAATACACAACATCAACAAGAAAAATAAAAATCACATGTTCATATAAATATATGCAGAGAAAGTATTTGATAAGGTCCAACACCCATTTTTTATAATAAAAAAAAAACTCTCAGAAAGATGGGAATGAAAGGAACCTTTCTCAATATAGACAAGGCCATCTACCACAAACCAATGGCAAATATCCTCAATGGAGAAAAACTAAAAGACTTTTCTCTAAATTCTGGTACAAGACAGGGCTGTCCTCTCTCACCACTGCTATTGAACATAGTACTGGAAGTACTTACTATAGTGATCAGGAAAGAAAAAGATATCAAGGGAATTCAGATAGAAAAGGAAGAAGTCAAGCTCTCACTGTTTGCAGATGACATGATACTATCAGGGGTCTCAAACTCAATTTACCTGGGGGCCACAGGAGGCAAAGTCAGGATGATCCTTGAGTGCAAAGTCAGTAGTAAGCCTTGAACATTGGGGGGTGTGACCCAAACAACTAAAACAAAACAAAACAAAAAAAAAAAGATTACTCTAGGGCAGGGCCACAAAATGCTGTACGGAGGGCCATTTGTGGCCCACGGGCTGCGAGTTTGAGACCCCTGCATGGTTTACTTAGAAAATTCTAAAGACACTACCAAAAATCTTCTAGAAATAATAGATTTATATAGCAAGGTGGCAGGCTACAAAATTAACACACAAAAATCAATGGCCTTTTTATACACCAATAATGATAGAGAAGAAATGGACATTAAGAAAACAACCCCACTCACATTAGTGCCACACAAACTCAAATATCTTGGAGTCAGCCTGACTAAAGACATGAAGGACCTATCCAAATAAAACCATAAAACCCTGCTCCAAGAAATAAGAGAGGACACACGAAAATGGAAACACATACCCTGATCATGGATTGGCAGGATTAACATCATTAAAATGGCAACACTCCCAAAAGTATTGCAATCCCTGTAAAGATATCCATGACATTCTTCAAAGAAGTGGATCAAACACTTCTGAAATTCATTTGGAACAAAAAACACCCTCGAATAGCTAAAGCAATGCTTGAGAAAAGGAATATAGGAGGCATTACTTTCCCCAATTTTAAATTGTTTTACAAAGCAATAGTTATTAAAACAGCATGGTATTGGAATAAAATACTATAAAAGACCCTCAGATCAGTGAAATAGGCTTGAATACTCAGAGAATGTTCCGCAGACATACAATCATCTAATTTTTTATAAAGGAGCAAGAAATCCTAAATGGAGCAAGGAAAGCCTCTTCAACAAGTGGTGTAGGCACAACTGGTTAAACACTTGCATAAAAGCAAATTCAGACCACCAGCTAACACCATGTACAAAGGTAAAATCCAAATGGATTAAAGACCTTGATATCAGACCTGAACCATAAGGTATATTGAACAACATGTAGGTAAAACACTCCATGACATTGAGACTAAAGGCATCTTTAAGGAGGAAACAGCACTCTCCAAACCAGTGGAAGCAGAGATAAACAGATGGGAATATATTAAACCAAGAAGTCAAGGCACTGACGGAATTTTACAGGAAAAAAAATCTAATCCCATCAAAAAAAGGGGAGATGAAATGAAGAAACACTTTGTAAAAGAATAAATACAAATGGCCAAAAGGCACATGAAAAGATGCTCCACACCACTAATCATCCATCCAGGAGATGCAAATCAAAACAAATATGAGGTACTTTCTCACATCACTGAGACTGGTGTACATCACAAAGAATGAGAACAAGCAGGTGAGAATGTGGAGAAAAAGAAACTCTTTTTCACTGCTGGTGGGAATGCCATCTAGTCCAATATTTATGGAAAGCGATATGGAGATTCCTTCAAAAACTGGAAATTGAGCTCTCATACCACTCCTAGGGATATACCCTATTAACACAAAAATACAATACAGGGGTCGGAGGGGTGGCGCTAGAGGTAAGGTGTCTGCCTTGCAAGCACTAGCCAAGGAAGGACAGCGGTTTGATCCCCCAGTGTCCCATATGGTCCCCCCAAGCCAGGGGCAGAGTAACCCCTGAGCATCAAATGGGTGTGGCCCAAAAATACAAAAAAAAAAATACAATACAAAAATCCCTTCCTTACACCTATATTCACTGCAGCACTATTTACATTAGCCAGACTTGGAAACAACCAAGATGCCCTTCAACAGATGAATGGCTGAAGAAACTGTGGTACATATACACAATGAAATATTATGCAGCCAACAGGAGAGATGAATTCATAAATTTTCCCTATACCTGAATGTACATAGAATCTATCATGCTGAGTGAAATAAGTCAGAGGGAGACAGAGAGAGAGATGCAAAATAGTCTCACTCATCTATGGGTTTTAAGAAAAATAAAAGATATTTTTGCAGTCTTATCAAGGGGTAACAGGGCAGTGTTGTGGTCTCTCACAATTATTGTGTTGCTATTGATGTCTTCTTTCATATTTGTAAACAATTGTATTATATATTTTGCTATTCCTTTATTTGGGTGCTTATATGTTTAGGAGAGTGATTTCTTCCTGTTGTACATATCCCTTGATTATTATGAAATGCCCATGTTTGTCCCTTACAACTTTTCTGAGTTTAAATATTAATATGGCCACTCTAGTTTTGTAAGAGAGTTGTTTGATTGGATGATTTTTCTCCAGTCTTTTATATTGAGTCTCTGTTTGTTCTGACTATCCAGCTGTGTTTCTTGTAGACAGCATAACATTGCATTCAGCTTTTTGATCCATTTTTCCACTCTGTCTCTCTTAACTAGTGCATTTAGTCCATTGATATTGAGAGAGATAATTGTCATGGGATTTAGTGCCATCTTTGTGTAGAAGTTTGGTGTGTTTTTTGGTCTGTCTTGTCTTAAAGAAGACATTTCAGTTTTTCTTTTAAGGCTTGTTTTGAGTCTGTAAAGTTTCTGAGCTGTTGTTTATCTCTGAAGCTATGTATACATCCTTGCAACTTGAACTTGAGTCTGGCTGGTTGAAGTATTCTAGGTGAAGCATTCATTTCATTGAATTTTTTCACAATTTCCCACCACTTCCTTCTGGCCTTGAGGGTTTCTTGTGACAGGTGTGCTGTAAATCTTAAGGATGTTACTTTGAATGTAATTTCCTTTTCTGATCTTACTGCTTTTAGTAATCTATCCCTATCTGTCGAATTTGTCATCATAACTAAGATGTGTCTTGGAGTGCTTTTCTTCGGGACTCTTTTAGCTGGTACTCTGTGCATGCAGGATTAGCTCTGGGAGTTTCTCTGTAGTGATGTCTTTGAATGTTGATTCTTCCTGGGGATTTTCCTCCTGTGTCTCTGATCTCCAATGATTCTTATCTTGTTTATTTTGTGTTTATCAAAGACATCTGTTTTTTATCTAATTTTATCTGTTGATATTCTTTGAGGATTTTTTCCCATTCTTTGATCATTTGCTTTAAGGCTCTTTTCCAACATCTTCTATTGTATAGAGTTGCTTTGCACCTCATCTTCCAGCTCATTGATTCTGTTCTTAGCTGTTACTTTATTAGAGAGGCTTTCCAGTGACGTTTTCATTTCAGTCTATTGAGTTTTTCGGTTCTGTTATTTAATTTGAACTTTTCTGATTTCTATCTTCATATCCTCTTGATTCTTAATTGTGGTCCATTCAGCTCGATTCATGCTCTTTTTGAGTTCTATAACTATCCTCTATATTTCTTCTCTAAATTCCTATCTGAGAGGCTAACAGGGTGGTTGGCAATTTTCTGATCATCAGAGCTGCCATCTTTGTTCTCTGTGCCTGATATTGGCCTGTGTTGTTTCCCCATTGTCACACTTGTTGTGTAGTCCTTTTCTACATGTTATGGTGGGGTTCATTGGCTAGAACATGCACATAGCTGTGAAGTAAAGCATAGCTGCCAGGCTAATCTGCCTCCATCTCCTTGTGTGTATTTAGCTCACCTTTGATCCTGCAGCTTCCCAGATGCTTCTGGACAGGGTTAGTCTCAAAATCTACAGCTGATGATCAAGCTTTAGCCCTTGCAATGACATTCAGCAGCAATCAGCTCCACCACCCTTGGACATTTACAGCTCACCTCTAATAATGCAGCTTCCCAGACACTTCTGTGACCAGTTGGTCTCAAAAGCTGCAGCCAATGGTCAGGTTGTAGTCCCTTGCAATCTAACATTATTCTTAATGGCAAAAAAACTTAAAGAATTTTTGCTAAGGTCAATCACTTGCAAGGAGGTCCACTGTCTTCACTCATTTTCAACATAGTACTAGAAGTCCCAGCAATAGCTATCAGACAAGTGAAGGAAATCAAAGGAATTCATAAAATCAGCTCCCAAAGTGAAAAGGCAGATTTCCAACTGGCCTTGCCTTAGATCAAGAAGAAATTGCCACTTCTGCTGCTTCTAATTTGCTCTCTGTGGACCCTTTTCTCCCAGCCCCCTTTGCTGAGGACTGTAGCTCTCTACCAGATTTGATTTTTGAGAAAATCCCTGCTCAAAGACATTTCCTGATATGTGACTGGTGGGGGCCATTTTTTCAAACTCCACAAGATCATGTTGCAGGCTGTAGTTGAACTGTGATCTGGATTTTACACACACACACACACACACACACACACACACACACACACACACACACACACACACCACTGCCAGACTATTTCAAAAGATTATTTTTTTACAAACATGTTCTGTAATCATGGTGCTTAAAGATATTATATTAAAAGACCTCAAGGGAATATAAATATATTCTTCATATATTTCTTTAGATGTATTTCCTTAATGGATATAATTTTTATTGTTTGTTTTCTTATGTAGAGGTAGTTTTCACCATTCATTTTTTTGTGGGGAAGGTATCTATTAGTAGGAGTTTCTAGTATATAAATTTCTTTTGGGTTCTCAATTCATGTTAGAACCAGATTATAGGGATTGTTTAGCTTGTTCTTTTTACCTGCTTATGCACCACTACTATCTTGTGGCATTGTTCCTTTTTGCTTAGGCATATTAAAATGGGAGAAATCTTACACATACAGATAAGTGCTTATCTAATAATGATAGGTATTTCTAAATTTTTATTGCAGGAGGCCTTTCACCTTGAACATGTTTCATATCGACTTGACTTAGACCTCAGTTGTTGGACATCAGCTGTTCACCACCGAATCTTGGATACCATCTTTGGAACTAACACAGTTTTCTGCATCAGCACAAGGAATTGAACTTCTAGGGGGAGAAGATCCTAGTGCTGCCCTGAAACCAACTGGCTCCAGAGTGGGTTCATATGATACTTGATGACTTGGAAACAGCAACAACTTGCTATTAGGGTAGGTTGATATATGTTGATTGATAAAAAGTCATCCTTGCATTCCTATAATAAAACCTACTTGGTCATGGTATATGATGAGGCATTGGTTCCTACTTGCCAGGATTTTGTTGAGAATCTTTGTGTATGTCTTCATCGGGAGTCTATATTTTTCTTTTTAGCAGCATCTCTGGCTGGTTTTGGTATCTGGGTTATGTTAGCTTATAAAAACCATTTAGGAGTGTTTCTGTTTCTTCAAGTTCCTGAAAAAGCCTGAAAATAATTGACAGTAGATCCTTTTGAAATGTTTAAAAGAATTATTTAAGGTATCTATCTGGGCCTATGGTTTTTTGTGGTTTTTTTTTGGGGGGGAGACTTTTTTCCCTCTCCCCTCACCCTTTTCTTTGTTTCTGGAAAGACTTTTGATTACCATTTTTTAATTTTAATTTCCTCAATAGTGATGGGTTTATTTAGATATGCTAGATCATACTGATTCAACTGTGGAAGATTCTAAGAGTTCAGGAATTTATACATTTCTTCCAGGTTCTCATGTTTTATGGCATTGAGTTTCTCAAAGTATTCTAATTACCCTTTGAATCTCTGTAGTGATCTCCCCCTTTTCATTTCTGATTCAGTTTATAAAGTTTCTCTTTCCCTTTCTCTGTGAGTTTAGCAAGTGGATTATCAATCTTGTTTATTTTTTCAAAGAACCAACTTTTGATTTCATTGATCTTTCAGGTTATTTTTGCATTTCCAATTTATTAATTTCTGCTCTAAGCTGTGTTATTTTCTTCTGCCTACCTATTTTTGGTTCATTTTGTCGATCACTTTCCAATTATATAAGTTATTCATCAAGTTACTTGTCTTGGCCCCTTCTTTCTTCCTGATGAGTGCTTTCAAGGCTATAATTTTTTTCACAAATTCTGATAATTTTGTCTGTATTTGCATTTGCTTCCAGGAATATTTTGATTTCCTTTTTATTTCATCTCTAACCTACTGTTTTTATTCCAATCTCTTTAATTTCCAAGTTTTTTTCCTCTATATCTGTAATTCACTTCTAATTTCAGTGCATTATGATCTGAGAATGTAGTTTGTACAGTTTCTATCCTCTTGATTTTATGGAGGTATGTTTTATGGTCCAGTATGTGCTCTGCCTTAGAGAAAGACCCATATGTATTGGAGAAATATGTGTATCTAGTTTTCTTGGAATGGAGAATCTTATAAATATAGATGAGGTCTATTGAATCCAAACCATTTGGTTCCAACCCCGAACACTTGTGAGACATGGGTCTGAAGTCAGAAGGTAATTTGCAAAATAATAAAATACATACACTTAAACAAAGATAAAAGACTTTTGAAAATTCCCCACATTCCCCTCACTCCAAAACACAGACCACTACTCCAAGCAGTCGACTCAATGGAGATCCAAAAATAAAAGGGCCTTTTCTTTTCCACTCAAGCCTTTTATATGAGGGAAAAGTCACACCTGGAAGGTAGGACCATCCAGTTTCACTACTAACCATAGGGGTTACATTCAAAGAATTACATCCAATAAGAAACAATGTGGATGTTGATTGATGCAAAAACAGACAAATCCCATAATCCCACAGAGGCCACTTTCTTACATTTCTCCTTTCAAAGACGGAATATTCTTGCTTGATTTCAGCCTGGTTGACCTATTAAGGGATGATAGGACAGTGTTGAGGTCTCCCATTATTATCGTGTTGCTATTGATGTCTTCTTTCAGGTCTGTAAATAATTGTATTAAATATTTTGTTGGTCCCTCATTGGCTGTATATATACATATATAGGAGTGTAATTTATTCCTGTTGTACATATTTCTTGATTATTATAAAATGTCCATCTTTGCTCCTTATAATTTTTCTAAGTCTAAAGTTTGTATCATCTGATATTAATAATGACCACCCCAACTCTTTTCCATTCACTGTCTGCTTCTGTCCCACCTGAAGGTGCCTCTGCCACATAAGTGGTGGGCAGCTGAGTGAGGCTTGGGAGTGAATCAACAGAACCTATGTTGATTGGGAGCATATCTGCTGGCATTCTTTCAGGTCTGGATATATTAGCAGATTTTGGTCCCCTCTCTCTCCTTTCACGATATGAAACTCCACAGTCTCCCATCAACAATGTTACACAGAAACTTCCTGGGATTGTTTCTCTTAATAGCTGTCGAGTAAACAAATACATCTTCTTTGATATCATTTCTGTTGATAAATCCATAACTATTCTGTACATAAAACCATTTGACAGTGCCCAGGACTTGAATTGCCAGCACCAGCTTGTGTACTTGACTCAGTGCTTGGGACACTGGAGTATCTCTGGTTGAGCATTTTTAGACACTGAGTCTACAGAAATGGTAGCTGGCTCATCATTCTTGTGAGATGAGGGTCTCTCTGGTTTAGTTCCAGTAGTCAACAATAAATTATCAGCCCTTTGAAGGCCTTTAGATCAAGCACTTGTCACCACCAGGAAAGCACTCTCCCCCTCTTGTGGCATGTGCACAGCAGAATCTCTAAGGAGCCTGGCATGTACAGTCCAGAGTGAGAAATGCAGGTAGATGGACAAGACCAACATGAAGCCATTCAGAACAGGAGCCATGTTTAACAATATTCCAATGAAAGTCACGGCACATTTAGTGCAGCTTGAGGGGGCTGTCATGTTGATAATCCACCAGAGGGTCAAGTAATTTACCATTAATGTGGTCTTCTAGGGCCATATCTCCAACCCCAATGAACAAGTCTGAATCAGGGTCATTCATAAAAATAATCCAAACCAGGCTGAGAGTGAAACACATGTAGTCTGGTAGTTTTCTACCTCATATAGAGAGCCAGCTGCCTGCCAGAACTGTCACTTTTATTAAGTACAGGTGGGGGAGTAGTTCAGAGTAAGGACAGATAGCTCAAGCTCTCCTGAGCCAGTCCCACCCAGGTTTACAATTATTAAGACAATCTCTGTTTTGGGGTAAACCAAAAGGAACCAGGGATGATCTTTGGTTTAGGTAAAATAAGAGGTAACCTAAGAAAGAACCATCTTTTATTCTGGAGAATCAAGTGTTTTCCAAGGGTCTCAAACTCAATTTACCTGGGGGCCGCAGGAGGCAAAGTTGGAGTGATCCTTGAGTGCAAAGTCAATAGTAAGCCTTGAACATTGGGGGGGGGGGGTGACCCAAACAACTAAAACAAACAAACAAACAAACAAACAAAAAAACAAAAAAAGATTCCTCTAGGGCACGGTCACAAAATGTTGTACGGAGGGCCGTTTGCAGCCCTCAGGTCTCGAGTTAGAGACCCCTGATAGACCATCTATTTACAAAATATCAGGGTTGGGGGTTCCCACACATCTGTGTTTCCTCCCTCCATAGCAGATGTATTTTTCCCTTTCACTAACAATCATTTACAATGGCTGAGGTATGTGACAGGTCAGAAATACAACTTTGCACCAGAGCTGGCACAGCTGCATTTGCCTTGCAAGCAGCTAACTCAGGACTTAAGGCGGTTGGTTTGAAACCTCACATTCCATATGGTTCCCCATGCCTGCCAGGAGCTATTTCTGAGCAGAAAGCCAGGAGTAACTCCTGAGCGCTGCCTGGTGTGACACCCCCCCCCCAAAAAAAAAAAAAAGAAATATAACTTTGCAGAGTGGCTTTCATCAAGGAATTTGTAGGCATGATCTACTAAACTTCTAGGCTCACTTTTCACTTTAATATGCTTATAGAGTACTTTGTGTACTTGTTTGCTCAATGGTAGAAGTTTCAGCAGAGTGTTTTGATGTGTCTTGTGGATGCTGTTCTTAGTGGGACTGTTTCTAGAAATTCTGAGATGGGCAGTAGAACCCAGAAAGAGGATGAACTCCAGGTGTTGGCATAAGACTGAATTGTCTATCAGCCACACCCATAGACTGGCCATCTTAGGAGGAGAAGACAGGCCAAGGCCCCCCCATTGTGGAAGCCATTCTTGCTGTATCCATAACCCAGAATCACCATTTTCCTGATGGTCCTACCTCATCACCCCTCTACTATTCTCTTTAGGACATCAATTTGACCAATTTTCAGATAAACTGGTATTTGGGCTGATATCATCAGGGCTTTACGAAGTGAGTATGAGGAGTCTCTCCCCATATCTTCCAACTTCAGGAGATCTGGTGTTGAAATAACTAAATTAATAATCGTCCTTGATGGTGCTGGATGATGGTGGATGGATGTTGAGGTCTTTCTCACTCTCTCCAGGCACCTGCATCCCTTTCCAGCTGGCGAGTCTCAGGGTTCAGGGTAGCAGCAAGGAAATGATCCACAGGCAGTCAGGTTCAGGAGACATCAGCTTTATTAATAATACCCTAGCTACCATGTGTGTGTTTTTACGTGGCTTCTAAACTAACCTTTTAAACAGCCTCCCAAGCTGCCCTGCATTTTAATCCTGACTCTGCCTACCTCTCCTTAGGCTCCTGCAGAATCTCTTGCTGAATCTCCTCCTACCCTAAGGCAACCCCCTTTATTAGCAATCATAGATCCCTCCCATGCAGGTGAGCTAGGCAGAATTTGGGGGTGGGGTAACAGTCCAGCAGCTGAGAACACGCCTCTAGAAGCTGCAATATTAGTAATAGTGCTCTGAATTTCAGGACAACTTTGTTTGTTTTATGCTGTCTTCTCTGTAGGAACACACCAATTTAACAGAATGGACAGCTAACAAGAGCTTAATAAACTTCTGCCATGGTATTATTAATGACTTATTGGAAATAAAAATCATTTTCACAAATATGCCTGCTACTATACTTTTTCTTTCTTTTCTTCCTTTTTCTTTCTATTTTTTTTTTCATTTTCTCTCACTTATCTGGAAACAAATGTATTATGTTTGACTTTATCAACTATGTGATACATTTTCTTTAAATTAAAAAAAATTGCTTGGCAATAAAGAAAAAGGATTGTCCAGAGGCATGAGCTGACCCACAGATGTGTGAGGGGTATAAGAAAGCAATCAGGAGAAATTAAAAATTACTTTGACAAATATCCAAAGTTAAGCACCAGTACTACTAGAAAAAAAACGTTCCTTCTGCCTATCAGAGTGTGAGGGGAAGAGAAGGTGAGAGAGTCCTATCCTGTGTGTTCTTTCTCCCAGACAAATAAGTAAAGCACAGCGAGAAAGAGAAGGTTCTGAAATGGGTTGGCAGAGCCCCAAGAATTCCTCAGTGTGTGTGTGTGTGTGTGTGTGTGTGTGTGTGTGTGTGTGTGTGTGTGTGTGCATCTTTAGGGAGGCACTTACACCAAGAAGTATAGGTTGAACATGAGAAAAATGAATGGTGAAAGGATTGCTATTTTATTTGGAAGGAGCTAATATTTCAAAAAAGAACTAGAAAACAGTTTGTTTTTAGATGAGAATATTTGTCCTCTTATCAACTTTCACTCTCTTTTCAATAAAAAAGGAAAACTTTCCAAGAACACAAGGAGATTAATATCAGTGGCTAAGGAGAATGAGGTTTCAAAAAGCACAAAACAGTATGTCGGGGATTCATCCTCTGAACCAAAATCCCAAGGCTGAGATATGTCCCTCAAGATAAGATAGTTTAGGGATTAGATTGTAAAGACTTTGCCAAAGTGCACCCTGAGCACAGATTTAGGAGTAAACCCTGAGTACTGCCAAATGTGGCCCAAAATAAAAATAAAAAAAAAAAAAATACAGGCATTATAGACTGAATGGTTGTACCGGAAAGGTAGGGTCCTCCTAAAACATGTGTTCATAAAGTCAGTCTCAGATCATACAAAGCAAAATGGATGGTCATAAAAAGAAAATATCATATATGCTCTCAGAGTAAAAATATTTTAAGACAATTGTTACAGTCACAAATAGTGATGACCTAGAATACATGTATATCCTTAGGAGAAAGTTGGAGGCATATTAACTGTGCCTGACATTTACAAAAGATACACAGAGCACACATATACGCCAGAGGCAAGACAGAGCTCTTGGAGAAATACAGCGGCTCTCTATTGTCATTTCAAGAACAAGAAGCTGAATTCATGTTTTTTTCTTTTTCCTGTATGAACTTGGTACAGCAAGTCTACAAACCCTGGTCAGGCAGCTCCCAAGACCAATCCAGAAGACTGCAGGAAGCCCACATGAAAATTCGCTTTCTTGACCTTTGTCCTAATACCAGCGCCTGGTGAATCTACTCCAGCCAGTAACATGATCATTCTGTATGACAGAAACTCTGGTGGCTCAGGAGACTCTGAAGACACAGCCGTCATCATCTCCAATTATGCACCAATGCCCTTTGTCGAAAGGAGCTACACCATGAAACCCAAGAGAACTAGAGTCTTAGCACCTATCAGAAGCCTCACTGTGGCCAATCAGAGTCAGTGGGACTCATTTACAGCTGGCTGAACTTCTGTGAGAATCTAGCTTTAAGTTTGTGAAGCCTCAACATCTGCAGGGTCCAGTCCCCTGCAGAAATGCTCATTTTGTTTATTGCCTCTTCCCGCTTTGCTTTTCACTCCCTTTCTCCTCTGGGGTCCTCTGCCCTGCACTCTCAATGTGCACATGACAGCCCACAGCTCACCTCCAGGCCACTGAACATGAAAGCAGAACCTGTATCAGCCTGGTGCCCAGTATTCTGCACACATAAGTACACTCACATACACACAGACATGCACATACAGAGTTTCTGATCTCTTCAAATATGATCACTTGGGGCCGGGTAGGTGGCGCTGGAGGTAAGGTGTCTGCCTTGCAAGCGCTAGCCAAGGAAGGACCGCGGTTCGATCCCCCGGCGTCCCATATGGTCCCCCCCAAGCCAGGGGCGATTTCTGAGCACATAGCCAGGAGTAACCCCTGAGCGTCAAACGGGTGTGGCCCAAAAACCAAAAAAAAAAAAAAAATATGATCACTTAGCTAAAGCCATGGGGAAAGAATCCAGAGGAGCCTGTTCTATTCTTGGGCCCTCTCTGCTTTGTGCATTCACCATTGCCGTGACATTTCAGCCATTCTAAGCTCACACTACAGTGAGGTTCCAAACTACTGTTAGCATCATGTGCACACACAAATGTTTGGACCCCCCACATTGAACCAATTCAGCAGCTACTCGGGAATGAAGCAGAGACATGAAGCAATTCTCTCTGCTTTATGAGAAAATTCCTGAGACTCTAGACAGGATTCTATCTGGATAGCACATTCCAGGTGGGTACTGGAATGATAGGGGTGAGAGCAGCATTTGGGACAACTAGGAGGCACTTTCTGTCTGTTGCCTTAGAAAGGTGGATTTCCAAGGATAACCAAGTGATTTATTTCTTTTTCATGCAGGGATATTAGTAAGCCAAATAAGTTACAGAAAATCTGTTTCAGGAAATTATAATATTCTGGTTCTTTCAGGACAATGCATTTTTTCTTGTTTTTTTTTTGTTTAGTTTAGTGTTTCTTTGGTTTTTGGGTCACATCCAGCAGTGTTCAGGGGTCACTCCTGGGGGCCACTCCTGGCTCTAAGCTCAGAAATTGCTCCTGGCAGGCTCAGGGACCCTATGGGATGCCAGGATGTGAACCACCGTCTTTCTGCATGCAAAGCGAAATGCCCTACCTCCATGCTATCTCTCCGGCCAGACCATGTTGTGCTAGGAATTAAAGCTGGGTCAATTGAGTGTATGCATGTATCTTCCCCGGCATCATCCTATCCATCAGGACTTAATGTTTTCAACTTGATAGCACTGCTACACAGTGGCAATCTGGCCACCAACAGAGCTGCAGGTACCAGAAGCCACCTTGAATACTTGGAAACAAACACAGTGAGTGAGTCTTGTCATCTGTTCCTACTTCCCCAAAGCTAAGCTTATAGATATTTTATTTTTATGAAATAAAATTTTAATGAAATCACTATGATATGAACATTTACAAAATTGTTCATGATTGAATTTTAGTTATACAATGTCCAACACCCTTCACTAGAGTACATTTTGTAAGGTGATAGTAAGAGCCCTAAACAAACCTCAACTTCCTTTGTCCAGAAATCTGGACTGAATTACAGTACCTTCGTCCACCCTGGTAAAACTAATTCTGGATAATACAGAGAAAGGAGCTCTTGTTTGGGGCTTGGAAAGAGAGTTCATGGCAGAGAGAGGCCATGAAATAAAAGTGGAATGACTCCAATGAATATCTTTTGCTGACAAGCTTGGACTTATTTCTTGCTTCTACCTTTTTTCCAATATCTTTTATTGTTTATTTAAACATCTTGATTACAAATATGATTGTGATTAGGTTTCAGTCATGTAAAGAACACCCTCTTCACCAGTGCAACATTCCCACCACTAATGTCCCAAATCTCCCTTCATCCCACCCCACCCCCACCTGTACTCTAGAAAGG